>NC_135483.1:196949842-197147342 GCF_052094955.1 Ictidomys tridecemlineatus | reverse complement strand
GGACCTCGTCCTGGTGGGACTGTGACGTCCTGGTGGGGACCTCGTCCTGGTGGGGACCACGTCCTGGTGGGGACCTCGTCCTGGTGGGGACCTCGTCCTGGTGGGACTGTGACGTCCTGGTGGGGACCTCCTCCTGGTGGGACTGTGACGTCCTGGTGGGGACCTCGTCCTGGTGGGGACCTCGTCCTGGTGGGGACCTCGTCCTGGTGGGGACCACGTCCTGGTGGGGACCTCGTCCTGGTGGGACTGTGACGTCCTGGTGGGGACCTCATCCTGGTGGGGACCTCGTCCTGGTGGGGACCTCGTCCTGGTGGGGACCACGTCCTGGTGGGGACCTCCTCCTGGTGGGACTGTGACGTCCTGGTGGGGACCTCGTCCTGGTGGGACTGTGACGTCCTGGTGGGGACCTCGTCCTGGTGGGACTGTGACATCCTGGTGGGGACCTCGTCCTGGTGGGGACCTCGTCCTGGTGGGACTGTGACGTCCTGGTGGGGACCTCGTCCTGGTGGGACTGTGACGACCTGGTGGGGACCTCGTCCTGGTGGGACTGTGACGTCCTGGTGGGGACCTCGTCCTGGTGGGACTGTGACGTCCTGGTGGGGACCTCGTCCTGGTGGGACTGTGACGTCCTGGTGGGGACCTCGTCCTGGTGGGACTGTGACGTCCTGGTGGGGACCTCGTCCTGGTGGGGACCTCGTCCTGGTGGGGACCACGTCCTGGTGGGGACCTCGTCCTGGTGGGACTGTGACGTCCTGGTGGGGACCTCGTCCTGGTGGGACTGTGACGTCCTGGTGGGGACCTCGTCCTGGTGGGACTGTGACGTCCTGGTGGGGACCTCGTCCTGGTGGGACTGTGACTGTGACGTGGGGAGGGGCTGCTGGAGGCCACGGGGGACAGGGCGCTGACTCGGCTGCTGTCTGCCGTGGCTGGGGAGGGACTGAGCGCCTCCGACCCCAGGGAGGGGCTGGCGAGGAGGGGCCTGAGGCAGAGGGAAGGCCAGGAGAGAAGAGGGTCACAGCGGCCTGTTAAACTGGAGAGGAGGCAGTCGGTCAGCAGATCAGAAGAGGAGAGGCGCTGAGTGAGTCGCAGCAATGAAACCCGGACACGGTGTGGGGGAGCGTTCCAGGGTGGCACTGACCACCTCGAGTGTGACCGGAGGGTGCGGATCTCCTAGGACACATCTCTCAGAACAGGTCATCTTAAAGATGGGTGATTTGGTGTCTCCGTGAAACTGGGAAGGAAAGATGGGGGTCGTGACCTAAGACTGAGTGTGTGACCCCAGTGAGGATCAGAGAGGGCGGCCACAGCCACACAGCACTGAGGAAGCACAGGCACAGACGCGGCAGCAGCTAATAAAATTATAGCAAGAGACAATTTTAAAGAAATCACAGCTGAGGGGGTGTCAGCACACACACTCGGGAACAAAGATCCAGGCAAGGTGGGTCCTAGGACGTCGGGAGGTGGGCTGGGACTGGAGCAGCCTCCCCCATCTCCAGGGGTTTGGAACCCTCTCCGTCACCACTTAGGGAGGCCCTATTGATTCCTACTCCCTGGGAAGTCCTTATGAGTTAAGTGCTAATCAATGAGGAATCGACATCTGTTAAAGATTCAGAGGGACCCGCCTCACTGAGGGCCCTGGGGAGAGAAGCCACTGTGTAGGGCTTTGTGGGGGCAGGTCCCAATCCCTGAGGTCACAGAGCAGAAGGCAGAGTGGGCCCCCTGGGTCCCCTCGGACCCCTCGCCCAGAGCTTCCAACCTGTGCCAAGTCCCCTGCGGGCCAGAGGAGCCTCCAGTACAGCAGAGCAGGTCAGAATGGGCAGAGGGCGCCGCGTGGGCTGGGACAGGCAGGGTCAGACCCCGCCCACCAGAGACAGGCGCCAGTCCTTCACCTGAGGCTCCCAGAGAATCCGGGATGTGGGAGCTTGCCAAGCTCCTGGTGACCAAGGTGGCTTCACACTCCTGTCCTCTAACAGCTGAGTCTGCAGGGACCCAGACGCACAGCAGGCGGAGTGCAGGTGCTGGTGTCAGGAAGACAGCCTGGAGCCGGGATCTGCCGCCGATCACCCCGTATTCCTGCTGGGCTCACCGTACGGTGGGGATGAAGGCAGGAGTTCCACCGCCTGAGCTGATACGCAGGAGGCACCGAGCCAGGCCTTGCCCTTGGACCCCGCCTTGCTGACGCCTGCTTTACAGCCAAATTCTCAGGAAGGGGCAGGTGGTCAGCGAGGGCTTGAAAGCCCATCTGTGCCTCGCCTGCTTTCTGCTTTGTGGTTTGCAAGGTCAACACAACTCCAGCTGGGGCGGCCGTGGGGAGAGGGAAAGACAGAGCCTCAGGGGACCCTGGGTCTGGGCACCTGGTGTGGAGGGGAGGTGCACAGAGCAACGCGCATCTGCCGAGGCTCCAGGTGCCCCAGGGGTCGAGAGCCCTCGCCTAAGGAGCTGACCTTGGGGACAGAGAGGGGAGGGTCGGGGCTCAACAGGTGTGGTGCGGGGGGAGGAACAAGCACCTCGACAAGGGTCCAGGAGCTTCCAGGGAAGTCACCGAGCAGGGCACCCTGAGCAGCCCTACAGGGTGGGGGTGGGGCAGTGGTGGACTCGGGCTGAGGCCACTCAGGGACGCAGGGCACTAACCAAGGGCAGGCAGGGGACCTGGGTGTGCTAAACGGAGCCACCTGGTAGCTTGAAAGGGGATTCAGGTGGTGGAGGTGGGGACAGGCTGGAGCCGAATACCAGGCAGGAAAAGATGCACACAGTGGCCCTGAGAGTAGCCACCTGCAAGGAGAGGACACACAAGGAGACAAGGACAGGGACAGAGACAAGCCACGCCCAGCGTGCACTCCGCCAGCCCCACCCCAGCCTGCAGCCCAGGAGTGGGAAGCCGGTGACCTGAGAAGCCAAAGCACACGAGAGCGGGTGGCGTGGCCTCGGCTCTTCAGTGCTCAGAGTGGACAGGAAGAAGCACCAACAGTTGCTATAGCTGTGTTCTCCCAGCGCCGCGCCTCACTTTTGAAAATAATTGGCTTTATTGTGCTAGAAACAGTGGCTGTGCATATTACATGCATTTTTAAGTCGGCTCACTTTGACTTTTATGCTCCCAATAAATAAGATTAATTTCTTTGTTGGTGATGAACTAAGTTAACTGGTCAGGTAAACAACTGAGTAAATTTTTCGTGCATAACTGCCCAGTGCTCCTTTGCGCTGACCCCTGTCCCACCTGCAGGGACAGCCTTCTGGAGCCGTGGATCTCCTCGTGTGCATCAGGTCTGGAGGTGGGGGCTGGGGCAGAGACGCTGAGGGAGCAGGGTCCTGTGCAGAAGGGGCCTCGGGCACCACGAGTCTCCCTGGAGGCCCTGGCAAGGTCAGCCCGAATCCCAGATCAAGAACCAGCTGGCCCCACAGCAGAAGCCCACTGTCCTGCAGAGCGTAGGACACCAGGCCTGGAGCACCCTGGGAGATGCAGGTCCACTGAAGATCATCCGGTCCATGGCCCACACTGAGGACGCAGGCCTGTCTCAGGTCAGAAGGGGGCACTCTGAAGGGGCCTGCCGACGTCCAGGCCTGGAGACAGGAGGAGAAAGCTGGCCCACAATGACAGACTCTGAGAAATGCCCCTGACCCTGAGCCCTGAAGCCAGGGACGGCCCAGAGTGGCCAGGCCAGGGCAGGCCGGAGGCACAGCAGGTGGGAGGCTGCGGCAGAGGAGCTGGGGGCCATGCCCTGTCCTTAGGACCTTCCTCCTGGGGACAACCAGCAGTGAGTGACCGGGGTGCAGGCCACACAGAGTTCACACTCCCTGGCCAAGAAGGCTCTGGAAAGAGCAGGTCAGGCCCCACCAGGGCTGGTGTGAGGCTGGGCAGGGCATGGGTCGGGGTGCAGTGGCCATCAGCTCCCTGGGGAGCACTGGGAGGGAGACCACCAGCTCCCAGATGTGTGGGCACTGAGGCCCAAGGCTGGGCAGATGAGGAGGACCCGGGCAGGTTGCCATAGGACGGGGTCTCAGCCTGCTGACCAATGGCCCTCGGGCCAGACATCTCCCTCCACTGGGGTGGGGTAGCGTTGGCTAGGCCCCTGGCAGGCAGATGGTAGGGTGGGGGGTGGGCACCTCGGGTCCCTGCCTTTCCCTCCCTCCGGCCCCCAGGAAGGACAGGCGCGGCTGGTCCTGCGGCCAGGAGCTGAAAAAGTCCAGTTCGCATTTCAGGGGGTGGGCGGCGTGTCGAGGGGGCTGCGTGGGGTGGAGGCTGGAGGCAGAGTGCTGTGTCCTCTGAGGGCAGCGCCTCAGCCAGGCTGTCCCCAGGGAGACCTGGTCGGGGCCACTCACCTGGGCCGGCTGGAGCCCCTGAGGAGCCACAGTGTGGTGGCCCTGGTCTCCACCCGCTTCCCCCAGCAGCCTCCCGGGAGCCGAGGCCGTCCCAGGGCTAGAAATGAATGTC
Organism: Ictidomys tridecemlineatus; assembly: GCF_052094955.1. Classification (NCBI taxonomy): domain Eukaryota; kingdom Metazoa; phylum Chordata; class Mammalia; order Rodentia; family Sciuridae; genus Ictidomys; species Ictidomys tridecemlineatus. The sequence continues at coordinate 197,142,913 of NC_135483.1, read as the reverse complement.
AGTGACCACCAGGTCAGCCCGCGGGGAGGTGACCGGGAGCGCCCCTCCTTGTGACCGCAGGAGACAGCCCCTCCTTCCCTCTGTCGGGCCCGGCCAGCACCCCGTCCTAAATGCACTTCTTGGTAATCCACCTCACCTGAGGCCTCGGCCAGGGCTGGCCACTGGTCCTCCTCTGCCCACCTGGGGTCAGGAGGGCTGGGTTCACCTGGGGCTAGCACCAGGTCTTTTTGGAGGGGTTGAACTCAGGGCCACTTGACCTCTGAGCCACCCCAGCCCTAGTTTGTATTTTATGAGAGACGGGGTCCCTCTGAGTGGCTGGGCACCTGGTCATAGCTGAGGCTGGCTCGAATCTAGTGACCCTCCTGTTTCAGCCTCCGCAGCCGCCGCGCCCTCTGGCTCCAGGTCCTCCTGGTGCCCTGCCTCTGGGCAGGACTGTGCCCTGAGCATGAACCCTTGTGCAGGTGGCCCTCAGCCCTGCCAGGCCCCGCTCTCCCAGGTGGGGTGGCCCTGGTCCCTCCCACCAGTGACCCATCCCAGCCCGCGAGCCTTTCCCGTGGAACGTCCGCTGCAGCTCTGGCCGGTGGTCTCCTCCCCCAGCGTCCCCTCCTGTCCCTCCTCTCTGCTGCAGTGTCCTCCAGGCCACTCCTTGTCACCGCCCCTCTTAACCACTCTGGGCCTTTGGCACCGTCAGTGCTGGGAGTCCACGTGCCCAGTCAGGGCGTCCCTGTGCCCAGTCAGGGCGTCCACGTGCCCAGTCAGAGCGTCCCCGTGCCCAGTCAGGGCGTCCCCGTGCCCAGTCAGGGAGTCCACGTGCCCAGTCATGGCGTCCCCGTGCCCAGTCAGGGCGTCCACGTGCCCAGTCAAGAGTGTGCCGCTGGCGCCCACCAGCCCTCCCTGCATCCACCATGACCCCCACAGGCCTTGTCAGGTGACCAGGAGGCCACTGAAGCCAGTGCCCCCGCCACAGTCCCCCGATCAGCAGGCCCAGTCTTAGGGCCCCGTGAGGCGGGGGCTGGAGGAGGGTGGGGTGTGGGCCCTACCACCGGGACAAGGAGGGCCACTGCGGCCGTCCCCAGGGAGCAGGCCTCAGGCAGACAGCCCCGTGAGACCAGGAGAACCCGCCTGGGCCTGGGCAGACGGGTGCAGAGACCCCCGCTGGGGTGAGAGTGCCCACCAGGACCAGCTCCCCCGACTGGTCCTCTCAATCCCGATGGAGCCCCTGAGGCCAGCACACCTCACAGGCACCCCCTTCCCCGAGAGCCGCCCCCGCCCTGTGGAGAGAGTGTCGAGAGCCCCAGGCAGTGGGTGACTGTCACCCGGGGTGGCTCGCCGGCCGGCCTGGCCCGGACTCCACTGGGGGGATGGGTGGGGAATGTCCCTGGGCCTAGGGCCTGCTCAGACAGACTGACAGGACACAGGGCCAGCGGCCCGGGAGGAGGACGACTGCTCAGCAGGGTCCTCCGACTTGTGGGTGTGGGGACCCTGTGCTGAGTGGGAGCGACCGAGGACCCTGCACAGCTCTGTGGAAGTGGCTCGTGTCCCCGAGGCCACCACACAGTTAAGACGGGATTTTAAACCAGGTTCATTCACTGACTCATGTGAGAAGGGCAGCAGACCCGCGGCGTGTTTCCATGGCATGTCTATGAATAAAGCAGCGTATTTACAAACCTTCTAGTGAGACGGAGGCTGCCGCCCGCAGGCCGGTGGAGGGACAGCTGGGTCCCTCTCTGCTTCTGCACCTGTCTGTCACAAGAGCGGTTCAGTGAAGTGAGCAGGGAGCTCCCGCCTGGGGGGAGGCGGTCCCTGGCTCCCAGGGGATGAGCGGCACCTGACTGGTGAGTGCGGGTTCCCTGAGGTTGGGACGGGGCATCTGCCGTCCTGCCAGCCAACTTCCTCTGTCACTGAAGTCCGCCGCCCGTCCGCCTGTGCTGTGGCTGTGTTCTCGCACCCGTGGCGGACCGTCACATAGGGACATTTGGACACTATGTCTTCAATTTATGCAGGTTTTCCGAACATTGGTGCTCTTATTATTCCATATTTTTGAGAATCACTCTCACTGCTGTCTCTGCCAGTCCCTCGGGAGCCACCGGGAGCCACCGCCCGACCAGGGAAACCCGCTTTCCCAAACGTTTCCTCTGGGAAGCTTGCGCTGCTCACTGGACATGAGCGCAGCCGCTGCTTGCTGTGCGGTGGGGCTCGGCCCCTCCTCTCCGAGGCCCACTGAGGCTGAGGGACGGAGGCCCCTGCAGCCACTCGCCCTCCCCGAGGGCCACGTGGCTCCTGCCCAGCGCTTGCCTGTGGGCCACACCCCTTTGTCACAGGACTGCTGACACTGGAGATGTCCTAAGCAAGGCTGCAGCTCACCAAGGACATCTTAGAGCACCGTCTCCTCTGAGCCAGGAGAGCCCTCCACGTGGCCCTCGGTGGGGACCCTCTCTGGCCTCGGCTCTCTACGCCTGGCTCCTCCTCACGGTGCCCTCTCCTCAGATGAGGGCCCTTCATGGCTCTCTGCCCGGCCTCCTGGGAGAGGCCGTGGACACCCCTGGGCCTGGCCAACACTGTCTTGCAAACCCTTCCCTATGCAGGACTGACCAGAGTCCTCATGGGAGCCCCGGGGCACTGAGGAAGGGCAGTTCCCAGGTTCCAGCCCAGGCCCTCACCCCGGGCACCTCCTGCTCACCATGCTGCCCCCACACCGGGCGCTGGGTGCCCAGCTCCCTCCCTCCCCTGGCAGCAAACCCACCCCTGGGAGGTGAGACTTGAATCCTTCTGCCCCTGGGGGTCCTGCACCCCCCTGGACATGGGGTCAGCCCGTCCTGCACCAGGCCAGACCCTTGGCGGGGAGCTCTGGGGACAGAGACCCTCAGGGCAGGCCCTTGAGAGGTGGCGTCTCCGAGGGGAGCACACAGCCCTGAGGTGCTTCCTCTCTGGTCTGGAACACAGCACTCCAGAGACTGGGAGCCCTGAGCTGCAGCGCCATCTCCGGGGAGGAGGGAGGGGACAAGGGGGGCCCTGGTGTGCACAGGAGTGACGCTGTGTCACCTCAGTCTGGGGCCTGGCTTCCCAGGAGCCAGTGCAGAGCTGGGGCTTCCGTCCCCTCCGGCCTGGTGGCCCCCCACAGAGATCAAGTCTCTGGTGGAGACACTTGGTCTGGCCAGCAGGCGGGCCACCGCCAGGTTCTCTGCACACCTCCCCAAGCTGGGGACGCAGGTCTCCCACCGTCCTGTGTGGTTTGGAGACCTCCGAGTGTCGAGAGCGTGGGTGGCTGGCCGTGGCCAGGAGAGAGCTGCTTTACCCGCATGCCGACGTCCATCACTGGACATGTCTGAGCAGAGGGAGCAGATGAACCTGAGATCGGTCGCCCACAGGGGACCTGCGGCCAGGAGTGTCCCTGGCGAGCTGCCCAGAACTGAGAAACGAACCAGTTTGTGGCATGTGACACCACGAATGGACTGCACCACCCCCACAGGCAGAGGAGCAGGTGCCAGGCCTCCTGCGAGGGCACAAGAGGCCCACGACAAGTCCCCGGGTCAGTTTGTCATGGGCTCCAGGAAGGCTGCTGCCCTGTTATCTGCACCATGTCCCTGCCATTGGCTCCGCCCCAGCCCCGCCCACCCAGTCTGGTCCCGCCCACCCACCCGGCCCAGCCCCCGCCCCCGCCCCGCCCCACCCTGGCCCAGCCCCGCCCACCCCGCCCCCACCTGACCTGAGGCCAGTTGTCTTCACTTTCCAAGTGCCTCCCTGGCACCAGCTCCAACTGCACCCTTCCTTCCCGGCTGCACAGCACACCGGGAGACAGCCCTGGGGGTGCTGCTGTCCCTGGGAGGGCCCCGCTGGCTATCTGCGGGATGAAGTAAAGACCCCCAAACCCGACACTGGAGATAGCCCTAGGAATAAGTCATGTGCAAGCCCACCTCAAAGCTGTGCTGACCCTGGTGCATCTGTCCTGGGGCTGTCAGCCTCTGCCACCTGGGTAGGTAGGACGTGGCCAGGACTAAAGAGCTGACTTTGTGCTGGGAACGTCCTGCCTCCAGCCAGCAGGCCGACTGCCACCCAGGCTCAGCTCAGCTGTCAGTCGAGCATTACACCTTTAACAGGGAAACCTGAAAGGTGAGTGGTGCTTCTCAGGATCAAGCGAGGAAAACCCAGGGAATGTGTAGGAAACAGGAACGGCACAATGTCGGGAGCATGCTTACCACTTGATATATGCCCAGCGTGGCAAATGCGTCATTGTTGTGTTAATGGACAATTACAATTCTCCCGCTCTCCATAGCAGGTCTCATTAAATCTAAGCAAACATTTGGTGCTTAGGAGCTCTGCGTTACAAATCTAATTAAGACTCCATAAAATAAAATAATTCAAGTCTGCATTCAACCGTTCCATTATCTCACATGGTATATGATTGCTGCTTTATTAAACAACAACAAAGGAAAATGAGTTCCAAATGGGTCTGTCCGTTTGTTGGGAGTTGGCAGAACAGCATGAGACTCAATCACCCGCAACAATGCCCATCCTCAGAAGACTCCCGCTGCACGTGCGGAATGATCCAGGCATGTTCTCCACCGAACCTCGGAAGCAGGACAGAGCGGTTTTCTGGGGACAGCCCCAAAGGCTCCTTTCCTTTGTTCTGGGATTCTGGAGACCAGGGGTTGCAGGCGGATTGACGAGTGGACTGACGAGTGATCCCCAGGGCTGGCGGGGCTCCAGGGCAGCTGAAGCGAGACCCGCGTTCTCCAGGGAGCAGAGGGCAGCCCGGACAGCGACTTGGGATTCTAGAAACAGCTTAGCAGAAAGAAGGAATCGGGCCACAGGCCCATGAAGACCAGGTTCCCTTCCTGCCTTACGCCTGCTACAATGGCTGTCTGCTGTGCCACACCCCAGGGTCCAGGGACAGACTTTTCACCGGAATCCTCAGGACCAGGCCCCTTTGCTGGAAATCAGAGGAGCTCACGGTGCTTACTAAACAGTGAGACCTAAAATCATCTTAGTTCCCTCCAAAATCCAGGCAGAAGTCATCTTTCCTGCTTCTGTAAAAGAGAACCTGAGAGATGGATTTGAAGACAGCTTTTGGAGCACACGTCCCCACCCCGGAGCCCATCGGCACGTCCCGCACGGCTCCTCTCTGCTCGGAGCACTGTTGTTGGTCCAGCCTTCGAGTGGCTGGCAGAAGGCACCTCTGACCACAGCTGTCCGGGTGGAGGTGCAGTTCCACGGTTCCCTTCAGGGACAGACTGATGGCTTTGCACTTATCACAAATACGCAAACCAAAATGCCAACTGCCTTCTAAGCAGAGGGAACTAGAGTGAGCGGTGGTGCCTTTGAGAAGTCCTCCTCCCGGGAAGATGGGGGACTGTCCGTTAGAATGGTTCTTTACAAATGAGCTGTCAAAAAAAGGAAAGCACCAACCTGGAGCCGAGGTGGACAGTCCTCCCCTCTGAGGCCCTCAGTAACTGGCTGTGACCGTCCAGCTTCCCACAGGGAACTCCACGTCCGTCTTCACACAGGGATCAGGCCCACGGAGTGCTCTGGCTTCTGCTCCGCGGGCGGCTGGCACACCCGATGGCTTTCCTGCAGCAGGAGCTTGCTGTCCTCACCACCACGGGACGTCTGCAGCCGACTGTGCAGGGTCCTCAGCCTTCAAACAAGCACGTCACTAAGAGCAGAGCAGATGTCACAAGAGTGGTAAGGCCCCTGAGGACCCTGCAGGTGTTGGGAGGCCCCTCTGTCTCACGTGTGAGAGGCCCAGCTCTGCAGATGGCCTTCACTGCCTCGTGGTGTGGTGAACAGCTAATGCCCTGTCCCCACTCCACGGGCCATCAGCTGCCCACTCTGGGCAGAGGTGCGTCCGGTGTTGAGGTGACTGAGTTGGCTCTTTCTTGGCTGCAGCCTCAGGTAAGAAAGGCTGATGAAGATCAGAATTCCCGAGGGACCCCTGTGTGAGGCCCGAGGGCCACCGGGCAGTGACCATGCGCAGGGTCCTGGGAGCACCCTGCCTCCCTGGAGCATCACTGTGTTTGGGGGTGCACCCAGGAGCTACGCAGCAGAGCAGAGGTGCCAGCCCCTGCCCTCCTGGACGGGCTCAAGGCTGGCTTCTGCCGGTCCTCGGGGCTGCTGCTGGACGGGCCAGGCCATGCTGCTGCAAGGCCTCTGGGAAGTGTGGACTCAGGGCAGCCAGGCTGGACAGCCCCGGAAGGCAAGCCCAGGAGGTGCTGGAGGGTCAGGTTGGGACAGCCACCTGGTGACTCGCAGGCACCGCAGGATGCAGAGAGGAGAGCTGCGGACCGGGCTGGACTCCACGTCACACGATGCCGAGAGGCCAGGCAGAGAAAATCACTTTTAAATTTTTTCGTAAGAGTGATATTTTGCAGTCAGGGTCCTGTCTGCGCAGCACGTTGCTGGGCCCTACTTTTCTTGGGGCGAGTCCTGAGGCCACAGGCCTAACTGCCCCTTGTGGCAACCCCTCTCCCTGGCCCTTCTGGACGCCTCCTCTGAGCCGACAGAGGCAGAGGCTCTTCCCTGTGTGACTGGTGGAGTGGCAGGAGCACAACGCCGTTCCCAGCTGTCTCCATCAACCTCCTGGGCCGTGCCAGGGGCCGGAGGAGGCGCGGCTGGGGGGCTCTGTGTGGGGCGGAGGCTGTTTCTAAACTGTGACTGTTTCAATGTGTTAAAAAGCCCGGGAGGAGAAAGGGTAAAGCCCTAAGACCAAGTTAGAGAAAGAAATGAGAGGCCCCGTGAAGGGTGCCCAAGCCACCACGACCAGCTCAGTGGCCGGCTCAGTGGAAGGAGCACTGGGGTAGGCCACAGGTGACTGTCACCTCTCGTCCCAGACAAGCCCCCGAGGAGGTGGGAGGAAACTTACAGGTGGGAAAGAAGCAGGAGCCGTTTCTCCAACACCTTGTTCTGACCTGTGAGTAGAAACAGCTCCACTGCTGAGCAGCCGCTGGGGATGGGGCGCGCTACTGAGGGCAGGCGCCGCGCTGGGCAGACCAGGGGGCCATGCTGGGCAGACAGGGGAGCCGCGCTGGGCAGACCTGGGGGCCATGCTGGGCAGACCAGACGCCATGCTGGGCAGACCAGACACCATGCTGGGCAAACCAGGGGACCACACTGGGCAGAGGGGGAGGGGTCGCACTGGGCAGACCAGGGGGCCATGCTGGGCATACAGGGGAGCCGTGCTGGGCAGACCTGGGGGCCATGCTGGGCAGACCAGGGGACCACACTGGGCAGACGGGGGCACCGTGCTGGGCAGACCAGGGGGCCTGGCTGGGCAGACCGGGAGGCCGCGCTGGAGTTGCCTGGCTACCCCCCACCTGGGGGTCCCCAGGGGCACAGCCTGGGAGGTCAGCTCAGAAAGCCAGAGGAACAGCTTCGACAGCACATTTACTGTTGCCTAACTCTCGAAACGTCCCTGTGGACAGCAGATATGCAACCATCCTGCAGATGAGAAAGTGGAACTGGGTCAGCCCCCTGGCTACTGGCACCCGGCAGGTGCGTGGCAGAGCCAGCAGGCAGGTCGCACAGCCCAGAGGCCTGGACACTGCAGGCAGACTGTGCTGCCGTCAGCGCGGCTTCTTTAAATCTTGCCTCGAGTTATTTTTTTCTGGAAATTAGTGTGTAGGTGGGTGACTTTGTTTACTTTTTACTTTATTAATAATCTGCTCAACGTTACTCTTAGCTGCCGTGGGGGCTGGGAGGGACAGGTATGTCTGTGGCCCTGCTCTTGTCCCAGGCTGAGGGGGACAGCCCTGCTGGCGAGGCCCAGTCCCTCCCTCTGACTGGGGCCTCCTGGAAAACCCAGAGTCGGCTTCCACCTCAGGACCCCTGACTCCAAGTCTCTGGTTCCCAGACTGGACACCTCGGGCCACTCTTCTGCCCACTGGGGGAGGGGGAGGGGTCGCTGTTGAGCTCCTCACAAAGACCTGGCTCATCTTGCTGGTCGGACTGGGCTCCTAAGGGTCAGGGCTCCTGTCCTGGCCATCTTTGAGCCCCCACTGGTCAGCACTGCATGGACGTGGGCTGGCTGGTGCAGGACGACCGTCCTCGTTCTCCTGTGGCTGGGCCTGTCCATCCTTCCTGTGTTAGCCGTGAAGGAGGAAGCCCAGGAGAGAGTCCTCCCTAATGCTGGACAGGAATGTGACTGCCAGGGACACAGGGTGCAGTCAGTGTTCAGGCCCCAAGTCCAGGCCAGGGCTCAGTGACACCACAGGTGTCCACCCTAACTGCACCCCCAGCCCCGCATCAGCAGCTGCCATTTGTGCTATTATCTACAAATCTGTCCACTGCCACCAGCAGGGCCTGGGTCCCCATGGCGGGGCCTCTGCAGACCCCCAGCGGGCTCCTCGGGCCCTTCTCACCCCCGCTGTGCAGCCAGACAGGCCCCTCCACAGCCCTGGGCTGGTCCCGCCCATCTCCTCTCACCCACCTGAGGTCAGGGGCGCACGTCCTCCTGGGGCCAGACAGGACCTGCAAGGTCTGGGCTGCTCTCGTGGCAGCTGCCCTCACACCAGCCTCCCTCCCTCCCTCCGCAGCCGGTCCCCCTCCCACCCCACCGCACAAGTTCCCCAGGCCCCCCAGCCACCTCCAACCTCTTCCTTCAGGGGCATCCTCTGCAGCCACGCCCTCTGCTCCCGCTCAACATAAGCAGAGAGCCCTGGGCCTGGCCAGCTGTCCGCCTGCCCACCGGCAGACCTCTTGCTGCCCGCAGGCCCGGGTCTGTGCAGGGAGGCCCTGAGGGACTGCTGTCCCTGGCCGCACACTGTCCTCCCTGTGCACCAGCAGCTGTGTGGCCATGAAGGCTGCGCCCTGGGCTCCCGAGCGCCTCCACCCCCTGACCACCCCAAGGCAGAGGGAACTGTGTGTGGCCTGTGCCCCCTCCTGGGCCCCCACCGCAGAGTGGAGCTCTCTCCAGGAGCCTGCCCCATGCCGTGCTGTCGGTTGGTTGGCTTGAGCCAACGTGCAGGGTGCTTATTTTGTGCTCAGCAGCCCTGGATCAGCCTGTCTGGCTCTCAGGATGCCCCCAGGACAGGGGGTTATCGTCCCTGGGGGATCCCGTCCTCCCTGACACTCCAGCCAGGCCACTCGCGCCCAGCCAGGCCACTCGCGCCCAGTGTTTGCTTCTCCTGGGCACACAGACCAGCTCCTGCTCCCACACCAGGAACAGCTCTGCAGTCCTCCTGGAGGGCCCAGGCTGTCCTCCGTCCCCTTCCTCTCCCAGCCTCTGCTCCCTGTCGGCCATCCCCACGAGTCTCCAGGTTCTGAGGCCTCTCCTGGTCGCGTCCTCACCTCCCTGCTCCCACCTCTGCCTGTGAGTCTCCTCCACGGGCCAGAGTGCGCTCCTACAGGATCAATGTCACCTCTCTCTCTCAAGACCCTCCCCGTCCTCCTGTCTCAGGGAAAATCCATAACTCAGGGGACGACGGCTGGTGGCCCCCTTGCTGCTCCAAGACTCCAAGCTCAGGCCTTCGCACCTTCTGCCGTCCCTTGGACACTTCACCAAGCGTCCACCTGGCTAGACCCCTTCTTCCACCTGCTGAGCCCCCCAGCTGCCACCCTGCTCTACCGAGCTGTTACCTTGGGATGGGAGTCCTCTGGAAGCTGCTCTGTGTAAGCATCAGAGGCCCCTGGACACCAGGTTCCCAGGGGTCCAGGCAGCACCCAGTTCACCATCAAAACTTCATGAGTTCTTGTTGGATGAAGAAAAATGAATGGATTCCTATTTTTCAGAAGAAAGAAAATAATGAAAAAGACCAGGTCACATAGCAGGTCAGTGGTGGAAGGCAGACCACATCCTGCAGTCTGACCACAGGCCTCGAGACCACTTGGCCTTGACCCTCACGTCACTGCGAGTCACCGCTGAAAGTCACCGAGTACCCTGCCCTCAGGCAGCTTGAGCTGGGATTTAACAAGGGAATCCACAAACAGTTCACCTCTGTGGTGCTTTGCACAGGGGTTGGATCGGAGGCCCCCCCCTTCCGCCCTGTGCTGGCGGGGGAGATGGGCAGCCGGGGCAGGGCCGGCCACCTGTGCAAAGGGGCGGGGCTGTAGGGGCTTGGGCAGGTAAGGCTGTGGGCATGTGTGTGTTGCTCCTGTGTGCAGGTGTGTTTATGAGTGTGTGTGCGTGTTCTTGTGTGTGTTATGTGTGCATGCACCGGGCTTCCTCTGTGTGCCTCTGTATGTGCATAACAGGGAACTAGAAGCACCAACACTTCACTTCAAAAGCCTGCAGAGGCCCAGTGCTGACCACAGCAGGAGAGAGCCAGACATCTCTGCTTCACTGTGAGTCTGTCTCCTCTGTTCCCCTGAACTCTGGGTTGTACGTCTGCACTGGGCATGGTAACACAAGGCTTGTCAGCCCCAGATTACACAATAGATCCCATCCCTCAAGACCATGAGGTCAAGATAATAGCAACTAAAGCATTTTTAAGATTTATAAGGACATTCAACAGCCAGACCCAGAGTGACGGCCAGAAGTCTCCCTTCATTGCCCCACACCGTCCTGGAGCAGAGCCTGCAGACAGATCCCCAGGAGGAGATCCCCCTAAATGGGAGCAATTGCCCCCTGGCAGGAACTGAGCCTGTCCCGCTAGGCAGAAGCAATTGTCTCAGAGGAACCAGGTTGTCCCCTCCAGCACCGCAGTCTAAGACAGTCTAAGTGTGTGTGTGTGTGTGTGTGTGTGTGTGTGAGTGAGTGCATGCATGCGTGTGCGTTCAGGTAAGGAGATAAACATGTGTCTGATTGAGCACCTACACAAGTACACACCTTTATGTCTCTGTGTGTCTGAGGTCTTATAACTGTGTCACATGCGTGTCTGCTTCTGTGCATGTGTGTGTGTTGTTTGCATGCATGTGCTCAGGTGTGCATGTGTGTATATATGTGGTAGTGTGTGTTCACGTGTGTGCTCAGGTGTGTGTACATACATATACATGTGCTGTGTTTGCGTGTGGGTGCTCTTGGGTGTGTATGTGTGTGTTGGTGTGGGTGTGTGTGCATGTGCACACTCCCTTTCCTTGAAGCCCACTTCTCTTCCGCCTGCAGAGTGTGCAGAGGTGACTTACTGCCCCCGACCAGCACGGGCAGCCAACTCAGGGCCACTCGAGTGACTTTCCTAAGGCACCGAATAAAACACAGACACAATTTACCTTTAATTCAAGTCCCAGGACGGCTCTCTGCCCTCGGCTTCAAGCCCCCCAAATGGGAGAGCGAGGAACGTCATGAGAGGCTGGAGAGAGAGGGAGAGGGAGAGAGAGAGAGAGAGAGAGCGAGCACGCTCGGGAGTGGGGTTACAGGGACAGGGAAGGTAACTCGACCCGGGGCTGTAGGGAGGCACGCCCACGCATGAAGACACGTGCCACATTTTTACGACTTCCAAGATTGGTGCCCTCTAGGGCCTCTTGATGTGGCCACATCACAAGAAGTGACCAACAGAGCCTCACCAATCAGGAAAGGAGAATGCTGGTCATGTGGCATGGCCGCCTCCCACAGGTGGCCTCACCTCCTCGGCCCCAGAGGTATCCAGGGATCTGGTGACTTCCGGGCCCTCAGGGGAGACGGGGCGTAGACACAGTGGAAAGTCCCTTGGTGCCACAGGGTCCCTGGAGGCAGGTTTCAAATGCTCCAGAAAGGCCAGGTGAGCTGGGACTCGGGGATTTGACAGGCGGCATTTACCGCAGGCTGATTCAGCTGGGTGTCCCCCCATGAGCTGGACACCAGTTCAGGGCACTGTGGTGCCCCAGGGCCAAGCCAAGAGCTCGCGATCTTCATCTTGGGTCGGGGAGACTCGAGCCTGCCGTCCAGTCTCAGGAGGAGCGACAGAGGAAGGGGAAGCTGAGCTCCGGTGACGGAGGACCCACCGTGCTGCGGCTGGAGGGTGCTGGGGTCCTGGTGGGAGGAGCTGCCTCTGACTGCCGGGGACCATGAGGGGTGGGACAGCAGAGCGGCAGAGTTCAGGGCAACTCAGCGAAGCCCACAGCTGGGGTTGGTGCATCTCACCAGCCTCCATGGGCTACACTGGCTCCCTCGCACACTCACACACGCCCACGGGCTTGCACACTCCTGTGCACCACAATGCCCTGCCATGCTCTCACTCCCTCATGTGCCTACATGCACGCACACACACCATCGCAGGTTCACACTCACAGTTGTGCACATACACAGGTGTGCACATCATCACATGTTCACAGTCCCATGCACACACACGTGTGCCCGTGCTCTGTCACAGGTGTGCACACAGCTCTCATGCACACTCATGAGTGCACACCATGCACAAGTGCATACACACAGCCCTGGAGTCCTGGTCTCTCGCTTTCTTTCATGACCGACTTCCAGAGGGGTGAGTCCTCCCCGCCACTCTCCAGGGACGCGAGGGCACCAGGCGCTGACTGCCACCGCCTCCTCCTGCAGCCCCAGGACTGCCCAGGGCCCTGCGAGGACTGTCTCCCTGGAGGGAATGTTGGCCCTGGAAGAGAGGGCACTCCTTGTCCATGGTGCTGATATGCTGGGGGCGGGTGGGACTTGACTCCTGGGGGTCTGTGGGACCTGGGCAGCTCAAGGGGTCCCCAGGTTCTGTGGGCCAGGCTCCCCAGGGGAGGTCTCTGCTCTGTCCAGGGCGGCCACTGACAGCACTGGGCAGGGTGGAGCTGCTGAGAGCAGGCCAACCTCAAACCCTGGCCTGCAGTCCCCTCGGCCCCTTCCCTCCATGTGCAGAGACGTGGGGAGGGCACAGGACCCTCGGGGGGACACAGGCAGCACAGCAGCCCCGCTGGCCCAGAGGACAGCCCTGCTCCCGGGGCCCAATCTCCTCCTTGTCAGAGCCTGCCACTCTGTCCCTGCTGCCACCACCACCGAGCCGCCTGGGAATCCCGTGGACAGCAGGCTTGCGAGTGTGGAGAGTGGGTCAGGACTGGCAGGCCCAGCAGCAGCCCATTCTCTGCAGCAGCTGACCTTGTTTTGGGCAGCAAAGTTCCCGGTCACCACCAAAGCTGGGGCTAGCATTACAGTGTTTCTGCCAATAAGGTGACGGTGGCAGTGCCGAGGAGACCCCAGATCAGCCCCTGCTCTCCAGATGAAAGGGACAGAACCCTAACCAACCACACCAGGCCGCCCTCGGGGTGGGTAAGAGGAAAGAAGCCCTGCCTCGTGCCCTGGGGTGGGTGCTCAGTCCTCCCAGAGCCCCGGGCTGGGCCATGGGCTGCTGTAGCTCTGCCCCAGGCCTGGCTCTCCAGGGCACCCCTCAGGCCTCACCTCTGGGTCTGCAGGACAGAGCCACAGAGAAGCTTGGAGGACTCTGAGCACCACGTCCTCAGCAGGGCCACTCCAGGTGCGGACGGCCTTCCAGCTGCTCAGGGAAGACTCAGCAAAGCTCGCAGCAGCAGTCTCCCCTGCAGGCGGGCAGCAGGAGGATGCCCAGAGAAGGCGCTTGGGCCAGACCTCACCAAACAGGCCAGGTTCTGGGGATTAAGCTCAGGGGGGCAGCAGCCGGGTGCCGTCCTGCAAGTTCCCAAAGGACAACACAGGCCAGAGGGGACGGGCGGCAGCAGCCAGGGGCTGGGTCATGCAGGGTCCATCACGTCAGGAGTACTGGGGGGTTCTGATGACTGGGCTCCCCTGGTGAGGCCAGGTGCTCACCCAGAGGGCTACGGATGTGGGCACCCAGGTGGAGGTCCCAGGATCACCCAGAGGGCTACGCATGTGGGCACCCAGGTGGAGGTCCCAGGATCACCCAGAGGGCTACGGATGTGGGCACCCAGGTGAAGGTCCCAGGATCACCCAGAGGGCTACGCATGTGGGCACCCAGGTGGAGGTCCCAGGATCACCCAGAGGGCTACGCATGTGGGCACCCAGGTGGAGGTCCCAGGATCACCCAGAGGGCTACGGATGTGAGCACCCAGGTGGAGGTCCCAGGATCACCCAGAGGGCTACGCATGTGGGCACCCAGGTGGAGGTCCCAGGATCACCCAGAGGGCTACGGATGTGGGCACCCAGGTGAAGGTCCCAGGATCACCCAGAGGGCTACGCATGTGGGCACCCAGGTGGAGGTCCCAGGATCACCCAGAGGGCTACGCATGTGGGCACCCAGGTGGAGGTCCCAGGATCACCCAGAGGGCTGCGGATGTGGGCACCCAGGTGGAGGTCCCAGGATCACCCAGAGGGCTACGCATGTGGGCACCCAGGTGGAGGTCCCAGGATCACCCAGAGGGCTACGGATGTGAGCACTCAGGTGGAGGTCCCAGGATCACCCAGAGGGCTACGCATGTGGGCACCCAGGTGGAGGTCCCAGGATCACCCAGAGGGCTACGCATGTGGGCACCCAGGTGGAGCTGAATCCAGGCTGTGAACGGGGCTGGGTGCTCTGAGAGACCCCTGCCCTCCTCCCCAGGCTGGGTGCGTGATTTCTCGGCACAGGGTGTTTCTACACAGCCCTGCAGAGGGAGGCGACCCCTGGAGGCTGGCAGGAAGGGCCAGGGAACAGCCAGCCACAGATCAGCAGCAAGGGTGACTTCCAGGTCGTGGCTGACTGCATGTGGGGGTTCTGAAGTGGGGTACAAAGCCACAAGGTATGGACCATGGGAGTCTGATGCCCAGTCGGTCCCCACCCGTCCTAGGAGGCACTTGTGACTCGGCTCTCCGTGGGCTCTGGGCTGGCCCAGGACATTCCCTGGGGGTCTGTCTTCCAGGCTGGCCGTCCCTGCTGCAACACAGGCCAGGGAGAGGCCACACGTGAAGTCCCCCGACTCCCCCAGTGGGGACCATGTGGGGTGCTCTGCCTGCCCAAGAGCGCGGTCACATGTTCCCAGGAGGTTACGTAAGGGGTTTGGGGAAGTGGGGTCATTTCTTCCTAAAACTGCCCAGAGTCCTAATTATAGGACATGAAATTTGTTTTAGTCCCTTCAGCGTCATGAGGGAACTCAGGGAATGTCAGGCTTCCTCTAGAAAAAGAAACAAGTCTTGCCAGAAAGCCGTGGGCAGATTAAAAAGAAACTGCCGCTGGAGGAAGAGGCCACAGCGCGGGCGGGCTCGGGGTGGGGAGAGCCCGGGTCCCTGCTGGCCGGGGCAGGAAGGCTGGAAAGGGCAGTGGGCAGAGGCACCCTGGGGCCCCAGGTCTGCTGGGGCGCAGGCTCTGCCCTGCACCTTCTTTCCTGGGCTGAGCCCCTGTTCCCAGCCCCCTTCCAGCTGAGGCTCCTGGATAGCGGCCAGCTCTCTCTGTCCTCCACCATCTCCCAGGCCTGACGCTTCCCGGCCCTCCCCTGCCTGACCCCGGATCTGCCATGACCCCTGCTCTGCCTCAGGCCTTCCCCTGCTCCAGTGCAAACTGTCCTGGACCAGCTTGTCCCCCATTGCACCTAAATGTCACCCCTCCAAGGATCAGAAATCTGTGCAGCCTCTGACGCTCCTCCTTAAACTCCAGACCCCGTTCCAAGCAGCCCCCAGTCCCCTCTACAGCCCTGGGCCCTCCTCCACCACAGCCCCAGGCTCCCGGGGCCATCTGGCTCCAGGCCCACCCTCCAGCCTCTTCCTGACTGTCCACTGCCCTCGTCAGCAAGGCCCCTGTGGTTTCCATACTGGAGATGCCGCCCTCAAGGAGGACAAGCTTCTGCCTAGAGGCATGGGGGTCTTTCCCAGCACCACAGATAAATAAATACATGAAAATAAAGGTCATCCACTATATATATACATTCTAACATATATATCTTTAAAAGACTTTTAAAAACTGACATAAAGCTATAAAATGCCCTGGTCAAGGGGGCAGCTCTAGTGTTAGCCTAAGCTGACACTCTGGGGACCATACTTAATTCTATAATTGACCTTGAAGCTGGAATCGCTCTTTTTATCCTGATACCTGGTCTCCACCATGACTCACGCACATGTGACCCAGGGAGTGGTCAGACCAGTGTGGCCCTGGACGGGCCAGAGGAGGCCACTGAGAAGCAGGGTGGGCAGTGGCTCAGGGACAGCCGTGGAAATCCTCTCTATTGGAGGCCAGCAGTGCAGACCCCAGAGGGACGGCAGAGCCTGCGAGGCCAGGGCAGGCCACTCCACGAACAGGACAGAGTCTCTGGGCATTGGAACTGCCCACCTCCCGCGCCAGGACAGCCAGGCTGTTCCCTCAGCCAGAGCCCGGAGTGTGCTGGGCAGCAGCTTCAAAGGCCCAGGAGCCAGAGCCGAGTTCCTAAGACGGACGCTGACCAGTCGGGCGGCAAAGATGAAGGAGGTCACTGCTGAGCAGGTCCCTGGGGTCCTTCCTGCCTGCACCAGTCAGGCCACTCCCTTGGTCCCACTGGGAGATCAGGAGACGGGGACAGGCACCTGGGACCCCAGACACTGGCCACTGTTGAAAATTTCATCCCACTCTCGCACACACACCTCCCACCACACGCTCACCTCCCACACACACCATCACACCCACCTGCACACTCACACGCCTCACACTTGTGCTCACACTGACCCTGTCCCCATGGCCTGGGGGCAGTGGGTTGGCACAGTGGGGCATCTGCAGGCCCTGGGTTCTTCCAAACACTCCTGAAGTCTGTCAGATCCCCTAGGCCATGGTGCTCACAGAGCTGCCCCTCAGAGGTGCTGTCTGGAGGCCCGGCCATCTCCCTGTGGGCTGCTGCTTACTGCCTGTGCCCGCTACACTGCCCCAGGGGCCCAGCTCAGCACCAGGTGTCCCCCACTCTCAGACCCACTTCCTCCTGGCCCTGACCAGCTGCAGACAGCTCTTCCCCGTGCACTGGCCTCACAGCTACAGACCCTTTGCAGCACTCCATGGAGTCAGGGAAACGGGGTGGCCAGGACAGGAAGGTGCCCTGAGCTGGGCACATTCATCCTGCCCTGGGAATGGATATGGGGCTGCCCAGGTGAGGATCCCCATGGCCATGGGTTGGAATGGGGCCTGAGGGTGCCCAAGGACACGGCCACAGTTACACTAACCTGCAGGAACGTCCAGTGAAACCCACCCGTCAGCTCGCTATGACCACAATCGCTACGGAAAAGGCCAACCCCTCAGTGCCCAGTGGGCAAGAGAGCCCTTGAGGTACAGCTGCCCAGAGCATGGCTGGAGGTTAAGAGCTAAACCCCTACACGGCGACTTCCCAGCCTCAGGAAAGGGTCCTAAAGGCCCCCCAGGGCAGGCTCAGGGGAGGATGCACAGCACAGGAAGCTGAGGGAGGACAACCCGCGATCACCTGGTCAGGAATGGCCTGACGAGGACAGCCATGAGGGGAAGGCAGAGCCCTGTCCTCGGAGCTCAGAGGAGGGCACACAGGCTGTCCAGAGGAGGAACCCGGAGTCTCAGTGCAGGCTGCCCTCAACCTGCTCCTGAGCTGGGGTGCAGGCTGCCCTGACCTCCTCCTGAGCTGGGGTGCAGGCTGCCCTTGAACTCCCCCTGAGCTGGGGTGCAGGCTGCCCTGACCTCCTCCTGAGCTGGGGTGCAGGCTGCCCTGGACCTCTCCTGAGCTGGGGTTCACGCTGCCCTTGACCTCTCCTGAGCTGGGGTGCAGGCTGCCCTGACCTCCTCCTGAGCTGGGGTGCAGTCTGCCCTTGACCTCCTCCTGAGCGGGGGTGCAGGCTGCCCTTGACCTCTCCTGAGCTGGGGTGCAGGCTGCCCTCAACCTGCTCCTGAGCTGGGGTGCAGGCTGCCCTGACCTCCTCCTGAGCTGGGGTGCAGGCTGCCCTTGAACTCCCCCTGAGCTGGGGTGCAGGCTGCCCTGACCTCCTCCTGAGCTGGGGTGCAGGCTGCCCTGGACCTCTCCTGAGCTGGGGTTCACGCTGCCCTTGACCTCTCCTGAGCTGGGGTGCAGGCTGCCCTGACCTCCTCCTGAGCTGGGGTGCAGTCTGCCCTTGACCTCCTCCTGAGCGGGGGTGCAAGCTGCCCTTGACCTCCTCCTGAGCTGGGGTGCAGGCTGCGCTTGACCTCTCCTGAGCTGGGGTTCACACTGCCCTTGACCTGCTCCTGAGCTGGGGTTCACACTGCCCTCAACCTGCTCCTGAGCTGGGGTGCAGGCTGCCCTTGACCTCCCCCTGAGCTGGGGTGCAGGCTGCGCTTGACCTCCTCCTGAGCTGGGGTGCAGGCTGCCCTTGACCTCCTCCTGAGCTGGGGTGCAGGCTGCCCTTGACCTCTCCTGAGCTGGGGTGCAGGCTGCCCTTGACCTCCTCCTGAGCTGGGGTGCAGGCTGCCCTGGACCTCTCCTGAGCTGGGGTTCACGCTGCCCTTGACCTCCTCCTGAGCTGGGGTGCAGGCTGCCCTCGACCTCCTCCTGAGCTGGGGTGCAGGTTGCCCTTGACCCCCTCCTGAGCTGGGGTGCAGGCTGCCCTTGACCTCTCCTGAGCTGGGGTGCAGGCTGCCCTTGACCTCCTCCTGAGCTGGGGTGCAGGCTGCCCTTGACCTCCTCCTGAGCTGGGATGCAGGCTGCCCTTGACCTCTCCTGAGCTGGGGTGCAGCCTGCCCTTGGACCCTCCTCCTGAGCTGGGGTGCAGGCTGCCCTCGACCTCCTCCTGAGCTGGGGTGCACTCTGCCCTTGACCTCCTCCTGAGCTGGGGTGCAGGCTGCCCTTGACCTCTCCTGAGCTGGGGTGCAGCCTGCCCTTGGCCTCCTCCTGAGCTGGGGTGCAGGCTGTCCTGACCTCCTCCTGAGCTGGGGTGCAGGCTGCCCTTGACCTCCTCCTGAGCTGGGGTGCAGGCTGCCCTTGACCTCTCCTGAGCTGGGGTGCAGGCTGCGCTTGACCTCCTCCTGAGCTGGGGTGCAGGCTGCCCTTGACCTCCTCCTGAGCTGGGGTGCAGGCTGCCCTTGACCTCTCCTGAGCTGGGGTGCAGGCTGCCCTCGACCTCCTCCTGAGCTGGGGTGCAGGCTGCCCTTGACCTCTCCTGAGCTGGGGTACAGGCTGCCCTTGAGCTCTCCTGAGCTGGGGTTCATGCTGCCCTTGACCTCCTCCTGAGCTGGGGTTCACGCTGCCCTTGACCTCCTCCTGAGCTGGGGTGCAGGCTGCCCTTGACCTCCTCCTGAGCTGGGGTTCACACTGCCCTTGACCTCTCCTGAGCTGGGGTGCAGGCTGCCTCTGGCCCCTCCTGAGCTGGGGTGCAGGCTGCCCTTGACCTCTTCTGAGCTGGGGTGCATGCTGCCCTTGACCTCTCCTGAGCTGGGGTGCACGCTGCCCGTGGCCCCTCCTGAGCTGGGGTTCACGCTGCCCTTGACCCCCTCCTGAGCTGGGGTTCACGCTGCCCTTGACCCCCTCCTGAGCTGGGGTGCACTCTGCCCTTGACCTCTCCTGAGCTGGGGTGCAGGCTGCCCTTGACCTGCCCCTGTGCGGAGAACAGTTAATGCACAGGGGCCAACACTCAGGCACTTCCCGTGAGGAGAGGGAGTGGTGGATGGTATTGTTTGGCTTTTTTTTTCTTTAGTTGTAGGTGGACAGTGTCTTTATTTTACTTTATGTGGTGCTGAGGGTTGAACCCAGGGCCTCACACAGGCTAGGCGAGCGCTCTACCTCTGAGCCCCAGCCCCAGCCCCAGCCCTTGCTTGGCTCCTTTTAAGTGACCTATACCTCTCAAGCTTTCTAAAAAACATACACACCAATCACATAATCTGCAAACATCAAATTCAAGAAAATGTAAAGTAATTCCATTGATTTTAAAATTCCTTCCGTGTGTGCTGTTGCAGGGAGAGCCCTCAGGGTGTTCTCAGGACAGGGAGGACCGGCTCTTTTCCCCACATCCCAGGACCCCAGTGAGGAAGGGTGGAGGCCCCCCTGGTCAGAGCCACCCTGCAGACTACAGTGGTCCAGAGAGGCCTCGGCACACCTTATTATTGCTCTGGAGCTACCAGGCTGAGAGCTGGGTGCTGCCTACCCTCCAGGTGGCCAAGAGAAGATGGTGACACTACCCCAAAGCCACCTGTGGACCACCATCCATCCCTCAGCCTGGGAGGACCACGCATGACCATCAGTGGGCCCCTCGCCCTGCTGACTGTTCCCAGCCGACCTCGTGTGTGTCTCTGCACCTGCCCACACCCCTTCCTCGGCCTGGAGACCTGGGGCTGAGGTCAGGAAGGTCTGAGGGGATGGACAGGGAACAGGTGAGGACAGGCGTCCCCCAGGGTCTCTGGGAGCTGCGTGCCTGGTTGGCTCTGGATCCCTATGAGTGGGAACAAAGCCACGCTCAACTCCAGCCAGAGCGTCTTGACCAGCCAGCGTGGACCCAGCGCACCCTGAGGACTAGCAGGAAGCCACGACACCAGCAAGCCACAGTCCCTGCGTGGCCTGTCTGCAGAGCAGGGGCCACGCTGGGTGGACGTGGAGGTTCACACCCTGCAGCCAGGCCAGGAGGTGGAGCTCCACTGGTAGAGGCTTGCCCAGCCTGCACAGGCCTGGGCTCAACCCAGCACCTCAGTAAACAGACAAGAGGCAGGACGGGGGGACTCCCTCCTTTAGGAACTCAGGGTGGAGCTGCTCTGGGGGCCCAGTGGCCTGGGGGGAAAGGTTTGGCTTCCACAAGCGAGGGCGGGGCATGGCCTCTGCTGGCCCTCGCTGCCTGCTTGGACGCCTGCTGTCCCCACCTCCTGGCTCGTCACATCTTCACTGCCCAGGCACGTGCTTGGGCTTCTGTGCCCCCAGTTGTCTCTGGGTCCCTGGTCACCAAGATAGAGTCTGGGATTCAAGGAGCCATGTCCCTGGGGGGGGGGCTTTTGTATATGGAAACTTCTTCCCCTCTGAGGACCAGGAAGACCAATGACCACCGTCCAAGAGAAGCAGACTCTGTCGAGGGGGTCTCAGCCCCAGTCCTGCCTGGGCCCAGTGCTACCCCTCCAGCTGGGACCACAGCCTTCCTCCCACCAGGGCTGTTGGGCGGGTCCCCTCCATGTAGGAGGACAGTGGGTAAATGGTGGGTTTCAATCCCTGCTGGTCAACTCAGGGCGTGGGCAAGTGACGCCCTGCAGGGCAGAGGCCAAAGGGCTTAGGGATGAACCCTGGAGTCAGCCACCGGCTCTGGTCTGGGCTGGGTCTTCTGTGGCTGGCATCCCCACAGCTGGGCCAGGGGTCCTCACTTGACCAGTTCCATTGCCGGCTTCTTGAGCCTCCAAATGTCCTGCGTTTTCCAAGAAGAAAGAAATAGAGGAGGGTACCAGAGGAGGCCAGGGACAGCCACAGCGTAGGCCTGGTCCCTGGGGTGGTGCCTGGGGTGGCCAGCAGCCTCCTCCTGCCTCTAGCCCTGGCCCTGAGCTCTGCTCTCTCTACCCGCATGTGACTGAGCACCTCTGCCCCGAGGCCCACTTCCCTGGCCCCCCACCTAAGGCCCCATAATCCCACCCCATGCTGAGCCCTGAGGGCCGGGCCAGAGCACCAGGGGCTGCCCAGGGTGCCCCTTCTGCTGACCCTAAGTCCATCTCTGCTCCAGATCCCAGCCCAGGCTGAGCAGCTTTTGCTGAAGATCCTCTTGCCCAATCCCCTGGACATTCCAAATTAAGCCCCCAGTGGGTGCTGCAGTTCTGACCCCCTGGCAACTGGGCAGACATTGACCAGATCACAAAATGCTCTTTGATTTTTTTAGTAATTTCTGGGGAATCCTGGCCCAAATACAAGCACCCCACACACACACACACACACCCGCTGCGCGCACGCACACACACACACACACACACACACACACACACACACACACACACACACACCAGGAAACCAACAGAGCGCTTCTTGAGCTTGGAGGAGACGGGCCTGGGTGCAGCAGCCCAGGGCGGCCCAGGACCACGGTGGGTGGGGCAGTGTAGCTGGAGACAGGGAGGGTGGGGCCAGACTGAGGTCTCAGGAAGCAGAGGGGGCCAGGCCTGGCCAGGGTGTGGTGGGGCCAGAGGGCCATGACCAGGCCCCGACCAGGCCACAGACCGCAGGCGCCTGGCCCTCCCCAGCTCCTGGCACAGCCTTATGGGGGCCGGGAGCCTGCCGGAGGCATCATAGTCGGAGGATTCTGGGTTACAATCCCCTGCAGAGCTTCCCGGGTGCCCATCAGTGCCCCTGCCCAGCTGCCCAAGGCTCCCTGCCTAAGGAGCTTCACGGAAACTGGTGCACAGGAGAGGCACCGGAGGTCACCTGTCCCCACACTCACTGCCGCCCAGGCTACGTGCATGGAGGAGGGCAGTGCCCTGGGCGATCCAGGAGCAAGTTCCAGGGCAGTTCTTGGTGGGGACACTGACTCCGGGCCTGTCTCCCTGGGAGCCCTTCCAAGACGTCCCAGATCCCGTCCGTGCAGCTCCCACAGCCCCAGGCCACACTAGCTGGGCTGCAGGTAAGGCTTTGGGGTTCTCAGCTGTGCACCCGCAGCAGGCCCTCCCCACGTGCCCAGCTCTGGGGTGCTGGTGCTGACCAGGCCCCCCCCCCAGCAATGCCATTTCACACGCGCTCAGCCGACCACACACTGGCCACGCCCGCACCATCTGCATCTGATTCCATTTCAATAGAAAGTTGTTTAAAGCTGCATTTCGAGACAGTTTTCCCCAGAGAGGCGTTCCTGGCCCTCAGCTCCCTGCCCAGGAGGCAGCAGGCTCGAAGCCTCGGTCCTCGTTAAAACCAGAACTGTATCTGAAGATGGCATTTCTGCAGAGTGACTTATAAATAGTGGTGCACAGGGCGGCGACTAGGAAGGGCATGGTGGCCGTTACCGCCAGGTGTAAGCAAGTCTTCGAGCCGCGCTACCTGGAGTCAGGTGGTGACGGCCACAGTGTGTCATGTAGGATCAAAGGCGCTGCCAGCACCACCGTCCCTGGGAAGGGGACAGCGAGGAGTGCAGGGCCGGGGAGTGTGCGGCTGTGCCCGGGCCCTTTGTGTCTGTGGAGCCTGTGACAGGCGGGTCACTTCTTTAGAGATCAAGTTGCTTCCTAAAGCATGAAGCCTTGTGGAAAAGGGAGCCATGTGTCCCCACGTCCCCCTGCACACGCTGAGCTGCTTCGGGAAGGAAGGACAGGAAGAGGATCCCAGACTGGTTTGGCGTATCAGGTGGCAACATCACGACCTTGAGAAACCAAGGGGAAGGTTTAGATGATTGTTTCCACATTAAAGGACCCAGACGCACCCGCCCGGCACCCGCCCAGAGCTGCGCTGGCCACGGCTCCCTGAAGGACCCCGGGGCTGCTGTTTCTCCTGCCGTGGACAATACTGGGGCAGTGTCTCAAACCCGAGGCGTGGACCTGGGCCAGCCCCGGCCACTCTCCTCGGGAGCAGTCAGCCCCGGGGACAGGGACCAGGCAGAGCCTCGGGCACCCAAGGGGACAGCAGCACGGCCCACAGGACACAGAGGGGGACACAGGCAGCGTCACCCAGTAGGACAGATGAATGAGACGTGGTCCATCCGCACAGTGGACTGTGATTCAGCCTCAGAGGGAGGGACTCTGCCACGTGCCACCACAGGAAGGGACCTTCAGGAGACGGGGAAGGTGAAACAGCCAGGCAGAGGAAGACACAGGACATGTGGGTCCCCTCAGGTCCCCGAGGAGCAACCCACAGAGCCAGGGAGTGGACGGCCGTGGGCAGGGTGTGGGGATGTGGTCGTCAGCCTCCGGCTCTGTGACAAAGTACCTGAGGAGACGACTTCAGAGGACACAGGGCGACCTGGACTCAGACAGGGCGGCCTGGACTCGCAGCTTCAGAGGCTGCCTTCAGCCGTGGCCCCCAGCACCAGAGTGACCCCAGCACCACCGTGACCCCAGCACCACCGTGACCCCCAGCACCACATGGCCCCAGCACCACCGTGACCCCCAGCACCAGCATGGCCCCAGCGCCACCGTGACCCCAGCACCACCGTGACCCCAGCACCACCGTGACCCCAGCACCATGTGGCCCCCAGCACCAGCGTGGCCCCAGCACCACTGTGACCCCCAGCACCAGCGTGGCCCCCAGCACCACCGTGACCCCAGCACCATGTGGCCCCCAGCACCATGTGGCCCCCAGCACCAGCGTGACCCCCAGCACCACATGGCCCCAGCGCCACCGTGACCCCAGCACCACCGTGACCCCAGCACCAGCATGACCCCCAGCACCACGTGGCCCCAGCACCACCGTGACCCCCAGCACCAGCATGGCCCCAGCACCACCGTGACCCCAGCACCACCGTGACCCCCAGCACCACGTGACCCCAGCACCACCGTGACCCCCAGCACCAGCATGGCCCCAGCGCCACCGTGACCCCAGCACCACCGTGACCCCAGCACCACCGTGACCCCCAGCACCACGTGGCCCCAGCACCACCGTGACCCCAGCACCATGTGGCCCCCAGCACCACCGTGACCCCAGCACCACCGTGACCCCAGCACCACCGTGACCCCAGCACCATGTGGCCCCCAGCACCAGCGTGGCCCCAGCACCACTGTGACCCCCAGCACCAGCGTGGCCCCCAGCACCAGCGTGGCCCCCAGCACCAGCGTGGCCCCCAGCACCACCGTGACCCCAGCGCCATGTGGCCCCTAGCACCATGTGGCCCCAGCACCAGCGTGGCCCCCAGCACCAGCGTGGCCCCAGCACCAGCGTGGCCCCCAGCACCACCGTGGCCCCCAGCACCATGTGGCCCCAGCACCACCGTGACCCCAGCACCACGTGGCCCCAGCACCACCGTGGCCCCCAGCACCACCGTGGCCCCCAGCACCAGCGTGACCCCCAGCACCACCGTGGCCCCAGCACCAGCGTGGCCCCAGCACCACCGTGGCGGGAGCAGGTGGTACAGGAAGCTGCTCCCCTCTGGGGCCAGGGAAGGCCAGGCCAGCACCCGCCAGGGCACAGCCCAGCGACCGGCTTCCTCCCCTCGTCCAGATCCGAGCCTCCACCCCTCCCAGCTGCGCCCTAGGCCGGGAGGCTCCAGAGATGGTCACACTGTACTTGGGCCCCGAGGAGAGCTGGGGTGGACCTGGGGACAGGTAGATAACAGGGCAGCAACCCCAGGGGACAGTAGGGATCCCTGAGAAGATGGACACCAAGGAAGAGAGCAGATCCACAGGTCGGGTGCTGCTGGCCAGAGCAAGGAAAGGGAGCGAGCCTCGGGCAAGAGCTGGGCCCCAGGACGGGCAGGACTCCCCAGCAGGAGGGGCCGCAGCTGCTCCAGAGACAAGGTGCCCCGGCCACGCTGTGCCCCATGGGCACAATAGGCTCCCACCCTGGGGAGGCCACAGTCCAGGGAAATAAAGATGGGAGGGGACAGGAGCCATGCCAGGGACCGGCCAGCAACCCCTTCAGAGAGGGAGGGCCATCGAAGGAAAGTGATGTTTAGGAGACACTCACAGGGTGACAGCTGGGGACACTTTAAAGTTGGGGGCATCACAGGAGCGCAGGACCCAGGACGGAGGGCACCCGGCAGGTGGCGTGGCCAGGGCCTCAGTGCCACCAAGCCCAGCAGCCTGAAGCAGCCCCACACGATCCCTCCCACGTCCATAGGGGAGCCAACGGCCTGCCCCCCGGTGGAGTGCACGGAGGGCAGTGAGTCTGGCCAGTGGCTGGCCCTCTGGAGCGGCCTCGCCCCTCGGCAGGTGTCTGCTGTCCTCCAGGGGCTCTGCCGAGGCGTCCTCAGGAGCAGAGCGCCGGCCTTGGAAGCCCATCCTGAGCCTGCAGCCTCCCTCCCAGCCTCCTGGGGGCGAGGAAGGCCCTGGTCACCTGTTCTCCAGAGGTGGGCGCCCAGTCCTCTCCCGGCCAGAGGCAGGAGGAGGACCGGGCTGTGCAGCACATGCCCGCAGCCCAGGCAGCCGGCAGCAGTCTCTGACTTGGAGAGTCACAGCATAACGTGTGTTTTAAGAAGACAGCAGGCCAACTGGCCACGCCCTCGGCCAGCACAGGGCAAGCCTCGGTCTGTCGGCCTGTCCTCTCACTCTGGGCACAGGCAGGAGCCTCCCTCCTGCAGGTAGCAGTCCCTCCAGGAGGAATCCTGGAAGATCAACACTGAAGGTCCTCAGGGCAAAGCCCCTACTCACAGATGGGACCAGAGGCCCCAGGGACAAAGGTGACCTCCCCAGGCCTAAGCACTATCTAGAGGCTAGAGGCTGGAGGCTGGAGGTTGAAGGCTAGAACCTGGAGGCTAGAGGCTAGAGGCTAAAGCCTGGAGCTTGGAGTCTGGAGGCTGGAGGCTGGAGGCTGGAGGCTGGCCAGCCTCTGCTCACCGGCGTTTCAGGCTTGCTCCTCAGTGGGCCTGTGGCAAGATGGAGGGCAACAAGCTGCAGGCCGGCCGAGGGAATGCGACATCCTCAGTCCTGGCTTCCACGTGTATTGAGTCAACCAGGGCTTGGGCACAAAATGAAACAGCAACAAAAATCACAAAAAAGGGGAAATCTCGACTGGAAACTTTTCCAATACAGCGCTCACAGCTTGAAGCCAGGCTCTGCGGCCTGTGGAGGTCCCTGCCGGCTCTTCCCAGGCCACTGGTGCATGAAGCAATGTCATATAGGGACTCAATTTTCTAAGGAAGCAGTTGACAATTAAACCAGAGGGTGGGAACGGATATTGACTCTGGAGAGCGTCCCCTTCAACCTTGACAATAGGAGCAGCCAGGAAGGGCCCTTGAATCTCAGTAAGGGAATCATAAAAATGGAGGTCCAGTGCCCTTGACAGCTCCTAGATGGCAGCGGGGCATTCAGGATGGTCTTACGGGTGTTTGTTCGCTTGTCCCAGTTGCCTGATCTGGGGATATCCAGTCACGCGTCTCTGGAAGCACCGACTGCTCTAGCAGATGATTCTGGAAATGCACTCCACCTGCCGCAGCCCTCACCCAGCGCACACACCGCTTAGAACAGGCCGTGTTTGGGGCACGTACAGGGTGCCAGGGCACAGCTGCCAATCCACAGCAGGGCCCTCCTCGCGGACCTTGCCTTTCGTGTTCAGGAGTCTGAGTACCACAGGTGAGCCCCGGGGAGCCACAGGTGAGCCCTGGGGAACCACATGTGAGACCTCGGGAACCACAGGTGAGCCCCGGGGAGCCACAGGTGAGACTTCAGGGAACCACAGGTGAGCCCCGGGGAGCCACAGGTGAGACCTCGGGAACCACAGGTGAGACCTCAGGGAACCACAGGTGAGACCTCAGGAACCACAGGTGAGCCCTGGGGAGCCACAGGTGAGACCTCGGGAACCACAGGTGAGACCTCAGGGAACCACAGGTGAGACCTCGGGAAGCACAGGTGAGACCTCGGGAACACAGTGAGACCTCGGGAAGCACAGGTGAGACCTCGGGAACACAGTGAGACCTCGGGAAGCACAGGTGAGACCTCGGGAAGCACAGGTGAGACCTCGGGAACACAGTGAGACCTCGGGAAGCACAGGTGAGACCTCGGGAACACAGTGAGACCTTGGGAAGCACAGGTGAGACCTCGGGAAGCACAGGTGAGACCTCGGGAAGCACAGGTGAGACCTCGGGAAGCACAGGTGAGCCTTGGGGAGCCGCCTGGCCCTCCCTTGCTGCGCAGTGCCCTAGACCCCATCCACAAACACCTGCAGGCGGACACACCCAGAGACGAGTGGAACCAGCCAGCCGTGTAGCTGCAGCCGGTCAAGGGGACAGAAAACCAACCCCATCGTCAGACGCTGCCCTTCCGAGCTGGAGGGGGGCCTTTGTGGTGTCTGAGGCAGTGCGGTCATCTGCTGGTGGCCTCTTACAGAAGTGACCGACCAACATGAGTGTTTCTCGCTCTGCTGGAGGGAGCTCCAGGGCGGGAGGGTTTTGTTCACGATTGTGCAGAGCCGGCAGAGTATCCGGAGGACCGTGGGCACTTAGTGAATGTTTGTGGAAAGAAGGAAGGAAGGAGAGCAATGATCCCGGTGCAGGACGAGGGTGATTCAAGTCCACTTGAGGGTAGCGAGGGCATGGCCTCTGAGTGGACAGAGATGTCCGACTCACCCTCGAGCACACTTGATTTTGCAGGTGCTTCCATTACCCCGACCCAGCACCCCGCCTTCCCAGGCCCGGGAGCCTGGGAGCTCCTCAGAGCGTCTGTTCACACCACCCTGAGCCCGTATTTCCCGACGACAGTGCATGGGTGGAGAGGTAATTGAATTCTGCACCTGGGCAGAAGTGACCCCAAGGGGTCTCCTACACCCCAGGACCAGGAGAACGGGTGACACAGGCATAAGACGGTGGCCACAGAGCAGAGAGTTGGCATTGGAGCCAAGAGCAGGGACTGTGGGGACCCAGTCACCCAGGGAGAGGGTTAAGGGACGGGGAGGCTCTCCCTCTCCCCCCATGGCTTGTGGGGCTCTCACACTTTGGGCAAAGAGCCGTGTGAACAGGGGACGGTGCCCAGGGCAGGAGTGCCCCGAGGTAGTGGGAGCCATGGGGGCATCTCTTTGCCGATGGCCGTGGGAGCAGGGGAAGGGGACCGGCATTCCAGTCTCGGGTGAGGGCTGCAGGGCCGGCCACCTCGGCTCCTCTGACAGCCTGGGCCAGCACCAGGGGGCCTCGCTGTGGCCAAGCCCATGGCCCCAGATCCCGGAGGGGAGGGGTGGCCAGGGACATCAGAGCCCTGGGTTCCCCGGGGAGAGGGTGACGGTGGCGCCGTGGAGGCAGAGGACGGTGCAAGGGGACGGGGAAGTGGGTGCGACTGCAGGGGGGGACCTGCAAGCCCCTTGTCATGGGGACCACCCTGGAGGCCCTTCTAGAGGCCAACGCAGCACGTGGCCAGCACAGCCTGCAGCAGCCTTGGCCTGGCCAGCAGCTTGTGGGGCAGCCTGGGAAGGAGGGAGCCGGGCAGGTGCCTCGGACACAGCCGCGTCCCCTGAGGCAGCAGCGTCCTGGGAGGCCTAGCCCTCAGTCCCGGAGACACCCAGAGGGTTCCAAGGCCTTGCTTGCCAGCTTCTGTAAATGATTTCTCTTAGCAGTCGGTCAGACAGTTTTCCAACCCTGGGGCAAACACACGACCAAACGTAAAAGGAGAAGATTTATTTTGGCACCTGATCATTTGATCCATTGTCTCAGGGCCGAGGATGAGGTGAGTGCAGCAGAGACCACGGCTTCAGAAAAGCCCTCACCGAGAGAGAGAGCCAGCCGGCCCGGTCCCCAGCCAAGGGACATGCTTGCCTCCCATCAGGCCCCTCAGCCTGAAGGCCTCACCACCTCCCAGCAGCACCATGGGCTTGGGACAAGTCTCTAGCACAGGCCTTTGGGGGACACTTTCCAGCTGCAGCAACACAGGGCTAAGGAGGAGGTTATGGACCAGCTCTTTCATAGACAGAAGGGCCAGGGGGTCATTCCTGTGATAATGTCCAACCCCTAGGACCTCGTTGCGTGACAATATTCATAGGTGGAACCTGTTCTAAGGTGAACAAGGTCACAGGACGGGCCATAACCCAATGTGGTGGGCCAGGAGGAGGGCTCCGTGCTTCTGCTCACCACACAGAGGGACCACCCAGGCCAGCTGCACCCTGAGCCAGGATCCAGTGTGCACCACCTGCCAATCCCCCCCCCCCCCCCGTGCCGCACAATGCTGCCCAGGAGATACTGCATCCATCTCTGGACGAGGATCCATCAGCCAGCCCCACGCACATACAAGGAGCAGCGTGATGTGAAGGAGGACGTGCAGGCAGGCTGGAGGAGGCCCAGATGCAACTTGCTGTTGGTGGTGAAAATGTGGTGGGTAGAGATGTGAAGCCTCCCGTCTATTGATTACATTCAGCCAACTCCCACTAATGCCACAAGAGAAGGCTTTCTTGGAAAGTGGATTCTAGGACTCTAGTGCAAGTGTGAACCTGGAGAATTATCGTGGGAGATGCCTCATTGTCCATAAATCAAACCACGGAGCAATATTAATCAAAGCAATTAGACACTAGCTAAGAAAACAGAAGTGATCAGTGAGGTAGGCGGTTGGGTGTACCACAGAGCAGCCTGTCACAGATTCTCAACATGTATTTCAAACCGGGGCAGAAACCACTCAAGAAACAGCATTGAGACAATGGATTCCTGCCTGGAAGACTGTTAGGTCCCATGCACACCACAAACAAAGTCCTGATGAATACAGCATCTAGATAGCTTTGATTATGAACCAGCAGGGCCCAATGGACAATAAGAAGACAATATATAAAAAGCATTTTTCAAATAGTAGGAAAGGAAAAATCTTTATAATCAGGAGGTGAAATCCAAAATTCACAAAGGAAGATATTGGCTGATTAGATCTCACGTGTCTTTTAAACTTCAGAAAAGTTAACAAAGTTAAAAGAAAACAGCAGATTAGAGTAAACACATGAGGGTCAATGTCACCGACACCTGGCTAATGTCCAGGTTTATAAAGCAAATATTTTATTAGAAGCATAAATGCAAAAAAAAGTCACAAAAATCTTATACACCAGTTTTCTTTTTTTCTTTTTCTTTTTTTAAAGAGAGAGTGAGAGAGGACAGAGAGAGAGAGAGAGAGAGAGAGAGAGAGAGAGAATTTTTTAATATTTATTTCTTAGTTCTCGGCGGACACAACATCTTTGTTGGTATGTGGTGCTGAGGATCGAACCCGGGCCGCACGCATGCCAGGCAAGCACGCTACCACTTGAGCCACATCCCCAGCCCCTACACCGGTTTTCTTAAAAATCAGAAATTTGCTGGTAAAATGGCCAATGAGAACTGGGGCTTCAGGTGTCAGGCGTCCTGACCACTCGATGTTTTCCCTGGGGTCAAACTGGGCAGATCTGCAAACCATGAAAGTGTGTAACTCCTGGTCGAGGTACACAACAGGATGAAGGGGCTCCAACAGGTTCTTTGCAGTGAAACTGGCTTAAGGCCGTGGGAAGGCCACCCACCAGCAGATGAGAGTCCAGATGCAGCCCCACTCCCGCGTCCTGCCAGCCCCGGGCTTCTTCTGACCTCCTGTCCCCTCCCCCAACCCCGGCTGTTCCACAACGTCCCTGGGAGGAATCCAGCCAGGCCCCTGCCCTGTGGCTCTCCCTGTGCAGCCTGCGTGGCCACAGCAGCACTAGGGATCCCTGCCCAAACATCCCGGGGCCGCAGATGCACCAGGGCTTCTCCCTGCCTGGCCTGGCCACCCTCCTGCTGCGACCCCAGCCCTGCCATGACATCTGCTCTTCCTCAAGGCTCTCCCCCCACCAAGGACGCCAGGAGAGGCCCAACCAGGGGGCAGAGCGGGCCGTGGGGCCCAGACAGACTTCCAAGTGACGTTCCCCGACCTCAGAGCCCAGCACGGCCATGGGTGGTCTCTGTTAAGGAAGGCATGCCCACCTGCAGCCCTATGCCCCGGGAATCAGGAGCCGACGCTGGAAGGACCCGGAAAACCAAGCACCCACCTCTGCCCCAGAGCAGCACACCTCCCGTGTCACCTCGGCCACGTTCTCCTGGGGTTGCCATAAAGCTGGACCACCAGGCCAGTGAATGCAGGGGCCCCGGGGCGCCCCCACGTGCACATTCTGTCCAGCTCCGCTGTGTGCACTCCGTCTCACAAATGCTCGGAGGCGCGTGTCAGGCCTCTCGCCCAAGAGCACGTGGAAGGAACAGAAAAGATGAAGAGCCCACCAGCTCCCAGCGTGCCACCCTGCCCCCCAGGCCTGAACAAGGGTCCTGGTGTCAGACTCAGATGGAAAGGGAAACCCTGAGCCTCCCCGTGGACCCTGCTGCAGAGTCAGGCCAGCAGGGGGCCAGGAGGACAGCCGGGCCTCCTGAGCCTCAGGGTGCTGCACTCAGTGGGTGTGTCTCAGGGTCAGGACAGGGCACCCGTGTGAGCCAGCCCTGCAGCCTCTCCAGAAGGCACAGCGCTGTGGCCCACGCGGCACCTGGGAGAGCCTGAAGCAGCATCCTCTGCTGCACGCTCAGTCCTAGGACGGCAGGACTGCACCCCTCGTCCCCAGGAGGCCGCGGTCCATTTGAGTGCAGCAGTCTCCTGGAGATGCATTGAATGAATTTCCATGTTGATAAAACCATGAATTATTGAAAAGCACTCAGGAATTTTTTGTGTTCCATTTACACAAATCAATGAACAGGGCTGCGTTCAACCTTTGCACTGCCGCTTTACGGTTCATGAAGACAGGTAGCACCATCATCTACGTGCTGAGCACGAGCTGATTCACAGAATTTATTATTCAACAATAAGAAGAAAGGCTTTTAAGAGAAAGATTCAGAGCCTACAGGCGGCAGGGACTAGGTGGTCTTCGTGTTGGCGATTTCCAAATGTGCACCCGAGTGAGGAGACGGAATGGCGGCCTCCCAAGAGCCCGTCACCCCAAGTCAATAGTATCAACATTTCACCCTTCCTGCCCCACTGACTCTCCATCTTTCTGAAAACCGCATGTAAAGAAAGTGAACTGAAGTTCTGATAAACGTGAGCGTCCGTGAATGGTGAGCACGAATGTGGTGACCCTGACCACCACTCTCCAGTCACGTCTACGGAGGATCCGGAAAAATCCCAAGAGCAACGTTGTCACACACTCAAA
Source organism: Ictidomys tridecemlineatus (assembly GCF_052094955.1). Taxonomy (NCBI): domain Eukaryota; kingdom Metazoa; phylum Chordata; class Mammalia; order Rodentia; family Sciuridae; genus Ictidomys; species Ictidomys tridecemlineatus. The sequence continues at coordinate 197,110,546 of NC_135483.1, read as the reverse complement.
ATAATTCATTTATTTAGTCAGGAAGAGTGAAACACATTAAAACTTAAAAACGGCATCTGGAAAAGAGGAGGCTTTACATACTCTGTACTAAACTCTAAAGCCTCAAAAAGCCCCACTGAAACACAAATGGCCTTGTTCACCATCCTGGTGTAGGAAGTGCTTCCTCAGTCTATCCTCAAAGCCAGAAACACACTCGGAAATCCAGCTCAATTGGTCTGGTGAAAACAAGACCATTCCCATACTTACAAGTCTAAAACAATTGAAAGACACACTGTCACACCTCAGAGTTGAACTTGGGAGCTCGTGGATTTGGAGTCAGTGTGACAAGCGGCTGCCTTTCTCTGTGAGTTCCCAACAAGGAGGAATCAAACTGCCAAAGGCAGCATTTATAATAGCATCAGCAACATTACTGGAAATGAACCCAACAGAAGATACAAACCCTCTACTGGAAAACCACGGCCCGTTCTGAGAGACCAAAGCCATTCTGGATGAGGGTGGACCTCAGGTGGTGCGGGACCTCCCGGGAAGTCTGCGTCTGAAGGTCTCAGCACATGCAAGGTTCCCTTGGTGGAGGGTCCGTTTCCACGATCAATGTCTAAACTCCCAGCAGCCCAGTCCCATCCCCCTGGTTTTGCAGAAATCGACAAGTTCCAGGTCAATCTGGAAGAGCAAGAACGCAGGCGTGAAGGGTCAAGACCCACGCTAAAGCCACCTGGCAGATACAGGTGACGTCAGCAGCAGGAGGGACTGGCCACTGCAGCGCGGGGCTGGACACACGCACGGGGAGCCAGGTGGAGAGTGGAGGCCGCCTCCGGCTGGTGCTTGGGAAGGCATCGCCCTGTGGGAAAGCTCCCCCCCACGGCCCACCTGCACAGCCCAGGGGCCTATTAGAGGCCAAACCCTCACCACCAAGTGTCATTCAAAAGGGATCTTTGCCAGCTCTGCAGGGGACGGCTAGCAGCTGTGTCCATGGCTCGGGAGGCAGAGGGCCCTTTCCACTTTTACCGTGCAGCTGTCCGGCCCGTCCTCCTGCTGGACATCTGGCTCTCGTATTCGTCCTGACTCAGTAGTGACTTCACACATTAAAGGTTCATTTCTTTATCTGACCCAGCACTTCCCTGTCCTCTGATGCTGACCGCAGTGCTGGTGGTGGGCTCTCCACAGGGAAGAGGGACTGGCCCCTACCGTCAGCCCTCAGAAGGGATCCCAGGGCCTGGCTGGGAGGAGCAGTGTCAGCAGGACCCTTCCCGGCTTACCCCATTACCAGAGGAGAGAGAGTTCCAGAACCCGGCCCTTGCCCATCCAGGGTTCTCCCAGGGGCACCCGCCTCTGCCCTCTGCATGGGGTTGGGACCTGGCTGGGCTCCCCTGCTCCCCCTGGGCCAGTGCCTCTGCTATCCCGGCTGCTCATGTGTCTGAGCCTGTGTCCCTGGAGCCAGCGGCAAGGTGGGGTGACGTAAAGATCTTTATGTTGTCAAACCTGCTCATCTTGCATTTCACAGGGTTTGTAACTGTTGAATCCTGAGAAATCTCTCTGCACTCCCATGATGATGAGAACATTAAATATTCATACCCTGAGCATTAACCCACCTGGCATAAGATGTAAAACAGAGACTATAACTTCATTTTTCTCCCCAAAGGCTCAGATAGATGTCACAATACCACTTATTGAATAATCAATCCTTGTGCCACTGATGTGAAATATCGCCTTAATAATGCAGTGAATTACCGAGGACACCTGGGCTGCTCATCCACCCATCAGCCCGTCCCCCGTCCAGGCCAGGCCACACTATTTTAATTCTGTAGCTTAAGGCTCCGTCTCTGGCGGGGCAGGGCCCTCCTTCCTCATCCTGCTTAGCAGGAACATTCACTCTGCCGTGTTCCTCCACCAAAGGACACACGCTTCTGCTCTTGGGTTTTTGACGACTCCGCAGCCCTCCTGGCCCGGGCACCTGGGCCTGAGCTAACAGCTTGGTGGCTCCTTGACGAGCAGGAGGTGCCTCTCAGCTGGTGCGTGTCCGAGAGCCAGTGCTCAACATTGGCTCTTGATCTTATTTCATTTGATCTGTGGAGTGGTGGGTGGAACCTAGGGTCTCAGTGTGGGGACAAGCACCCACCACTGAGCTGCACCCCGCCCTATCTACTTTTTGAGTCAGGGATTTGCTCAGTTGCCCAGGCTGGCCTTGAACCTGCGTCCTCCGGCCTTGCCTCCTGGGTGGCTGAGATCACAGAAGCCTGGCTCCTTTACCTGCCCTCCCAAGCAGAGCACCTGCATCAGGACTGCCCAGCCCACATGGCTGTCTGTGTGGGGGAGCCACCGCGGCATGCTGTGCTCCCTCCTAGATCCAAGTAACAGGAGGTGCCTTGACTGCTCCTCCAGTGACCGTGTCCTGCGTGCCCTCCTCTCCCTACCCCTGTCCCCTGCCTGCCCATCTCTCAGCTGCAGAGAAGGAAGACAGAGTTGAGTTTGTGGTGGGAAGGAGTGTCCAGGCTGAGTGTCCCAGGACAGCTGTCCCACAGACACTGTGGCCCACATCCCTGTCACCCGGGGTGGCTGTGTGGGTGCTGCTGGAGCCCAGCTGGCCTACTGTGGGTTCCTCCCTGTGGCTGGTGCCATTCACCTGTTCCGGGGACTGCACTGAGGAGGAAAGGCCATGAGAGACGGGAGCTGCCCGTCTGGGGTCCAGCAGACGCTGACGGAATCAGCCGCCCCTGGGACAGACAGCTCAGGTCCCCCTCGTCCTGGGAGGAGCTGACTACCCGGGAGCCTCAACCCCGTCCTCAGTGGCCAGTCCTGGGAGCAAGACTGAGGGGGACGGGCAGCACCACCGTCTTTCCTGGCGTGACCACACAGCATGTCAGGGGTGAGCCCAGAGCACTGAGGGGCAGCAGGACCACTGGCTTCACGTGTCCGGGCACACCTGGAGACCATTCCATGACGGACGTCCCCGGGGCAGGACAGGACTGAAGGACTGTCGCAGGAGATGCAAAGTCCCCATCATGTGGGGGTGGGGGCAGGAGGTGGAGACAGGGAGAGAGGATCTGAGGCCGCACGGTGCTGCTCACATTGCTCCAGGTCTCGCGTGACTAGAGAGTTGGGGAGATGTCACACCCAGCAAGCAAGTCCCCAGGGGTCTCCCAGCCCCTGTCTCTCCAGGCCCCCTGGGGGCTCCTCCTCACATGCATCACTCATTCCTTGCATGGCCCTGAGGCTGGACAGACTCCTGGTCCACAGAGGCCGTGAGGGAGACCGTCACCTTGTCCTGAGTGGACACTAGTTCCACAGCCTTCTCGAGTGCCTCCCTGGTCCCCAGCATTCAGGCCCAGGCCCCTTGGCCCAGTCTCTGTGGACAAGTGGCCTGGGCATGCCTGGATGGCAGCCGCCCATCTGTGCCACCTGCCCCTCGCCTCCTGTGCGGGCTAAGCTGGCCCTGCTGCAGAAGGCTCCAGGTGGCAAACCCGGACAGGGCAAGCTCGGCTGCAGGAGAGTCCTCCCTCCACCCGAGACGGGCGGCCTGAGCTGCAGGCACTTCAGGAGACCGGACTCTCGTGGTGACGCCACCTGTGCCTGCTCTGCCCCAGCTGTCACTGTCCTGGACAGCAGTCCCCAGGAGTGGCCCAGGAACATCAGCCCCTCACTGTTCTCTGTGGATCACATGCTCAACTTCTGCAAAGTGGGTGCAGTTTTCACCTCCAGTGCCACCTCCTGTGCACCCAGTGCCACCTCCTGTGCACCCAGTGTCCTCATCTGTGCACCCGGTGCCACCACCTGTGCACCCACTGCCACCTCCTGTGCACCCAGTGTCCTCATCTGTGCACCCAGTGCCACCACCTGTGCACCCACTGCCACCTCCTGTGCACCCAATGCCACCACCTGTGCACCCAATGCCATCTCCTGTGCACCCACTGCCACCTCCTGTGCACCCACTGCCCCCACCTGTGCACCCACTGCCATCTCCTGTGCACCCACTGCCACCTCCTGTGCACCCACTGCCCCCACCTGTGCACCCACTGCCCCACCTGTGCACCCACTGCCCCACCTGTGCACCCACTGCCCCACCTGTGAACCCACTGCCACCTCCTGTGCACCCACTGCCACCTCCTGTGCACCCACTGCCATCTCCTGTGCACCCACTGTCCCACCTGTGAACCCACTGCCCCACCTGTGCACCCACTGCCACCACCTGTGCACCCACTGCCACCACCTGTGCACCCACTGCCCCTACCTGTGCACCCACTGCCATCTCCTGTGCACCCACTGCCACCTCCTGTGCATCCAGTGTCCTCATCTGTGCACCCGGTGCCACCACCTGTGCACCCAGTGCCACCTCCTGTGCACCCAGTGTCCTCATCTGTGCACCCACTGCCACCTCCTGTGCACCCACTGCCACCTCCTGTGCACCCACTGCCACCTCCTGTGCACCCACTGCCACCTCCTGTGCACCCACTGTCCTACCTGTGCACCCACTGCCACCTCCTGTGCACCCACTGTCCCACCTGTGCACCCACTGCCCTCACCTGTGCACCCACTGCCACCACCTGTGCACCCACTGCCCCACCTGTGCACCCACTGCCACCTCCTGTGCACCCACTGCCCCCACCTGTGCACCCAGTGCCACCTCCTGTGTACCCACTGCCCCACCTGTGCACCCACTGCCCCACCTGTGCACCCAATGCCACACAGGGACCCCTGCCTCTCCACCTGCATCCCTCCAGCCTGTGCCTCTGCGGGACCAGGGTCTCCACCGCTCCCTGGCAGCTCACAGCTCTGGAGGCCGGAAGCAGAGACCAGAGTGCCTGGGGATAACGCTCCTGGGCAACCTCTCTGCACCCTCTCTGCTGTGTGGGGGTGCTAACCCATCTCATGACCTCCTTGCCTCCTGAAGGCTGCCTCTGGACACCACCTGCCACCTCACGTGGCGGTTGGGCTGCAGCACATCCAGCCTCCACTGGGCGAGAAGCCCAGCCCCGCCCTTCTCCCTGGGCGCTGGGGCCCTGAGGCGGGGTCCTGGCAAGGGCCATTTCTCCTCCCCAGTGCGAACCCTCTCTCTCTGGACCTCAGCCTCCGCTGGGGGCAGGTCGCGTGGGTCAAGATGAACCATCCACGCAGTGTGAGGGGGGCACAGCTGCGGCTTCCCAGGGTCCCCGAGCACTCGGGAGGTGACTCGGCCTCTCCCTGAAACCGGTGGCTCTCACCTTTGAGGCTAATCCAGAATAACCACGGGGGAGGACAGGAGGGAGGGAGGGACAGGCCGTGGGGGAAGGAGACGGTGGCCTTGCCTCACCTGCGGGGCGAGCCCAGCACCATGGCGCCCACTGTCCCGGGTCACGCTCTCGTGTGACCTGGAACCCTGCGCAGGAAGGCCTCCCACCTTCCCTGGGACCTTCCAAGACGAGACAAGAGACCAGGGGCTACCGGGCCACAGCTGGGCCACGAGCCAGCGCAGGGAGCAGGACCAGGCTGAGGGCCCCGGCTCCTGCCTTCCCCAGGGCTCTGCCCCTCGTGCTGGGCCTTCAGGGAGTCCGGGGCCTGGGGCTCACGCCCCGGGGGGCTCTGGGCTGTCTAGGCTTGCGCCAGCCCCGAGCAGGGACCAGGAAGACATTTTTAATAATGCTACTGACACTGCTGTGGGGGATCAGGGGGAGGGGCAGCCTGGGACCCGCAGGTGCGGCAGGCTCTGGAGGGGCACTGCAGATCTGCAGCCAGCTCTGCCCCAGGCCCAGGCCAGCAGCCAAGATGGGGACCCTCCAGCGGCTCCAGGACAGGCGGGCTGTGCCCACCTGACGCACCGTCCCTGGCCTCAGGAAGCGCGTTTCCTCAGCTGTCAAAATGGGGCCGTTGCAGCCTCCTGGGCTGAGGGAGGATTAACTGGGAACGTTCCTCGTGTCTTAAGTGCAGTGACGTGACTTCTTTTTATAGTCTTCCTAGTTTAAAATAACTTTAGACTCACAGGAATTCACAAGCTGCAGGGCCGACTCCCGGGCGTGTCCTGGGCCTCAGAGGCCCACACCCTGCACAGTCTCGTACCTCAACAAAAGGGAGAGGCCGCCTGCTGTGAGGGTGTCCGCTCAGCTACAGGCCTTGTCTGGACGTCTGCTGCTTTCCACGCCTGTCCTTGTCCTCTCCCGGATCCTGCCCTTGAAGGGCCCCAGGATCTCATGACTTTCTCATGGAGTCTCCCAGGGACCTGGCACCACCTCCAGGGGAAAGACATATGGAGAGCGAGGGTTCCCAGAATGACAAGATCCCACTGGGTGCATCCAGGCCTCGTCCCATCCTGATCCTATGAACTAGCTAAATGGGCATCTGGAGGCTGACCCTCATAGGTGGTCCTGGTGACTGCCACCATAGGGACACAGGGCTGGGGACAGAAGCCGTCTGGCCAGCTGCAGGTCCTGCATCACAGCTGCTTGGAGAGGGCCCTGACCCAGCCCCCAGTGGCCAGTGGAGTCTGCGTCCTGTGGCTCAGGAGGCCCTGAAGGCCGGCTCCAGCTTTGCTGGCCTGTGGCTATCGAGGCAGCCGTCTGCCAGGGAGGCCCAGGAACTAGCTGTAACCCAGGGCTGCTCCCGTGTCCTGGAGGACTGGGACGTCTTTCCACGATTGGCGTCTTATGACCCTTCAAGGCAGGGCACTGTCCAGTGTGGTCCGTCAGCTGGACACAGCCCATGGACAGATGCCTGCAGAGCGCAGGTTGAGAACTTCAAATTCAAAGGAATTTGCCCTGGGCGAGGGGTAGAAATGGAGAGCGAGGTGGAAGACGTCCCGTACCAGCTCCCCGGGAGACTCCAGCCCAGGCTAAGACAGCACCGCGGGAAACCCCCAGGAAGTGGAGGGAACCAGGCTCCATTCAGTCCCTCTCCGCTGGACCTGGGGTGGACGCTCCTGTCTGCACAGGCCAGGCCCCACCCTGCTCATTCCACCCCAGCGGGGCAGGTTCCCCCAGGCTGTGCCACGGCCCACCCAAAACACAGCCCTGTCTCTGTGTCCAAAGAACTGCCACTGGTCCTCCTGGGCCAGCTCCCATCCCCTCCACAGAGCCCATGCGAAGGGCTGGCCCACAGCAGGGTACCAGGCCCCGAGAGCTCCCGCTGTTTCACCGACACTCTGGTCTCTCTGCCTGCGTCTCCCCCTACAGCCGGGGATTCTCTGTGGGCCAGATCTGCGTGGACTCATGTTGGGGTTCAAGGGGGGACACAGGGAAAAGACAGCTCTCTACCAACCAGAATTCAGACCCTCACCAGACGAGGGACCTGCCTCAGCCTGACCTGGGCCTTCCCCCCAGAACTGCAGGAACGTCCAGTCCACACACGGCCTGTCTGGGGTTGGCAGCAGGTGGATGGAGATGAGCCTGCCCCAGCGTCACCCCCTGGAGTGTTGCCAGGCTTGTGACCGGCACCCGCAGCGTGCACACGCGAGGGGCTCGTGGAGTCAGAAGCGAGTTGGTGAGTTGATCACCCACGTCCCGTACAGCAGCATGTCCGTCCTGTTCTTCCCATGGGTGCAGCAGGTCTCCCTCACCCGCCAGATGAAGGTGCAGAGAGTGGGCAGAGCCACCTGAAGTTGGAAAGTCCTCCAGAGGACTGGAGATTCGGGGAGGATCGGCGGTCCACGCTTCCCCAGCACACCTGCTGGAGTGGCCTTTATTAGATGGCCATTTCCCTTTAGCACCCCCTACAGGACCTAGGCCGCCCCACCCGGCAGCCCACAGGTCTGGGTCTCCAAGCCGAGCCTCTGCTGTTCCCGCTGGGCCCCTGGTGAGCCGGCCCTCCGTGCTGGGCCCTGACCGCAGCGCGCATCTCGGGGAGGGGAGGGCTGTTTCCACTTGGCCTGGGTGGTCAAGGGGTCCTGCCGCCACCACCCACCCCCAAGTCTTCTGAGGTGGAATCATGCCAAGGCCCAGCAGTGGCCACACAGGGACAGGGTCATGTGCCAACCAGATGGTGCCGAGGCCTGGGTCGGCAAGAGCGTGCACACCAGACGGAGATGAAGCTGACAGCCACGCTGCCTGGGGTGGCTGCCACTCAGGCCAGTGGGTAGCAAATGACGTACACATGGATACCCCAGAGGTCAAGCTTTAGACATCAGGGACACTGTGGGGATGGGTCAGGGGACACATGCATTCTGACCCAGAACACCCCGTGCTGTGGGGACACCCAGAGGTGAATCCAAAACCACTGCCATTCTCCGTGAAGTGGGTGATGGACAGCCTGGGAAGTCTGCAGGGAGGGCCGGTGGCCCTCCACTGCCTCCCCCGCCCAGCGCCCGTGCCAGTGGGCAGGGCAGTCAAGGCAGGGCAAGAGGAAAGCTCTGTTTTCAGATCTGCGTGGTTGTGGCTGCGGTCTGCACCCCAGGCTATCTGCACCCCGTGCCTGCAGGGTTCTCGGCTGGGCCTCTGGCCACCCCCTCCGGCTGCACATCCTAGTTCCCAGGCCTCTGGACCTGTGGCTCCCATGGCAAGGGCCAGGGCAGATGGGAAGGAGTCAGCAACCTGGAGAGGGGTTATTTGGGGGGTCAGCGTCATCCAAGGGCCTGGACGGGGAGCGAGGAGGCAGCAGGGTCAGCGCTGACCATGAGAGCAGCAGAGGGAGGGACGCAAAGACATTGTGTCCGTCAGCCTTTTGTCACTGAGAGCAGAACACTGGCAAGAGCACCTGAAGGAGGACAGATTGACTGGCTCACGGGTTCGGTGGCTGCTGTCCATGGGTGGCCGTCCCCAGGTAGGAACCTCCGTGGGGCTCCATGGAGGAAACCGCTCAGCTCTGCCAGAGGGGCCTCTGGGCGTGTCCCAGTGACCGGCTTCCCCCTCCGAGTCCCTCCCGGGAGTCTACCCGGCCATCAGAGGGTAGACCCAGGGAGGAGGCCGCACCCGCGCGACCTGTCACTTCCCCAGAGCGCCACCTCTGAACCCGCCTCGTCGAGGGCAGAGCCTTCGCCAGAGCTGCAGGCCCGTGGCTCCAGCCCCTCCCAGTGCTGGCTGCTGGGAGAGGGCTGCAGCCAAGGCTCGTGGTGCTTCTGGACGCTGGAAGTGGCCAGGACGCCACTTCTCCCCAGAGCCCCGGAGGGGCCTGCCTGCCGAGGCCTGGCTCAGAGTCAGGGACCCCTTTCCTCCGAGGGTTTCAGCTCCCAACCCCGGTACCAGCAGGTGACCGAGCCCAGGCCTGCCCCCAGGTCTGGTGGCAGAGAGAGGGCCTGTGGGTGCTCTCTGGACTCCCCTCACCGGTGCCAGGCCCTGCCTCACCTCCAGGTCTCCTCCCACTTCCCTCCCAGGGGACCAGAGTCTGCAGGTCACCCTCGGGGACCAGGCCCTTCCTGCCTCCCCAACCTCCTCCTGGGAACGTGATGGAGGAGGAGGCGCAGGCGCCCGCCCTCTGGTACGGCAGTCCTGCCGAAATGACCTGAAACGGCAGCGCCTGTCTGCCCGCCTGGCCTGACCCGGAGGGCGGCTGTCCCCTGAGGAGGGGGCCTAGGTGCGCCCCTGGCCGTGGGCAGGTGGGCGCCAGGCTCAGCCCTGCTTCTCTCCCCCTTAGGAAAATCCTCAGAGACCCAGGGGCCTCTCACAAGGCCCCAGTCCCCACACACTGGACAGTGCTGGGACCTGCTCCTTACAGCCTACACTGTCCTGTCCTGCCCCAGCCGAACACGCCCCCGGGGCAGCCCTGGCCCAACAAGCGCGTCAGCAGGGCTCAGCCGGGCTGTCCCCCTACCAGGGGCCTGGCGCTCTGCACAGCTGAGGTCTCCCGTGGGACTGAAACCCCGACGGAGGCTGGCGGCCTGGCCGGGCCCGACTCCTGTGTGGGCCTGCCTGCTTCTGTGGGCCTCGCGTCCTGCATGGACAGATAGGCATGCCTGAAGGCCAAGCCCAGACCAGACAGGCCAAGGATGTGGGTCGGGCGGTCACGCTGCCCTGACCTCTCCTCTGGTGTGTGAGCAGGGACACTGGTCACCTCTCGGGCTCTAGGTGACATGCAGTGAGCACTGAGGGGACAGTGTGGAGGACGGGGCAGGAGCCGAGAAGCTGAGTGGGGTCACTCCAGCTTTTCCTACCCCTTGACTGGTGGTGGAGGAACTCGTGACGCTTCAATAAAAAGCAGAGCCCCCCCAGGGAGTCACACCTGGCCACAGGTTTAAAGGCGGCCGGGCCGTCCCTACTTTTGTGGATACGACTGTCGCACATGGGCACAGCCACCCCTTGGTCACTGGTGCTGCTCTGCTGTGGCAACGGGCTTGTCCCAGCTCCGCAGCTGCCCTGTGGGACGCAGCCCCTCGGCTCGAGGCTCAGCCTCTGTAGGACACAGGGCACAGCAAAAGGTCCTCATGGCATCCTCAGCGGCAGAGCCCAAGCAGGTTCCTAGGGAGACACCCACGGAGGCAGAGCTCTTGGGAACACCTGAGGAGGGGGCTGGGAACAGGCTGGGGCACCCGCAGACGGGGGCGCAGGGGCGTCCAGCCTGATCCCTCTGGAGCTCCCGAGCACGAGTCCACCACAGAGTGTCCTGCACAGAGGCAAGGATGCAGGGTCGCCAAGATCCCTCACAGGTCCCTGGTCACTGCAGCCGGGAGGTGGAGGTAAAGTGCCCAGCGCCGCCCAGGCTCCATATGGCCGAGGTCCATCTCTGAGAAGGGGCAGGTGCATGGACAGCATGGCCATGGCCGCAGGGGTGACGCCAATGGTCCTGGGGACCTCAGGCACCACCCTCAGCGCTCTCCTTCAGCTCCCACGCTCAGGAGCCAGAACCAGGCTCCAGCCCGGCCCCAGGTGCTCCCCTGTGCCCCAGCCACAGCCCCCTCCCAGGGCCACGTGTCGAACCCAGAGCTTTGGCAGGTCAGGACCTCGAATGCAGGAATCGGCCCTCCTTGGAGAAGGTGGTGCCCAGACAGGGGCTAGGCTGGACAGTGTCCACTCTGGGAGGGAGCAGGAGTCTCCCAGGCCCAACCCAGGAGCGCACTCAGTGAGAAGGACTATGTCCACGGGCAGGTGGTGTCCGAGGAGCAAGGGGTAGCAGCTCTGGAGGGTCTTCCTGAGAGAGACCGATGGCCAGTGGCCCTGAGCAGAGCCGCTGCTGGGAAGGCAGCACAGACCTACAGCAGCCCCCAGATTCCAGACAGGAGGTGGGAAGGGGCCGTGGAAGCTCAGCACCCAGCAAGAAGAGGTGAGGTGAGCGCACTTGAACCTGGGGAGGGGGCCGGGGGAGGGGCCGGGGGCCAGGAGGCAGCCGGGGGCCACCTGGGCCTCGTGGTCAGGAGTTCCGGCTACAGCAGGTAGGGCAGTCAGCTCCTCCTGGGGCGGGGGCTTCAGCAGGGGCCGGGGGTGGAGGGCTTGGGCAGAGGCGCAGCAGGAGGGGTGGGGAGGGCAAGAGGCCGGGAAATGACGGTGGAGCCAGCAGGGTCCCCGAGAGCCGCCCCCTGCACAGCGGGGCTCTGGCTTGGTGTCCTCTCCACTCGGCAGGAGATTCCCAGGAACCCAGCTGTTGGAGTCACGGTGCCCTTGTCGGGAGCTGAGGGACCGAGTGTCCTGCGGTCCAGCCTCGGCCAGCTCGGAGACGCCAGGAGGAAAGGCTTACTGGGCCCTGGTTCATAGGTTCCATGGCTCTGGGCCCGTGGCCAGCAGAACCTCAGGCCAGGAGCACCTGGGGGAGCAAGGCTGCTGGCCGTGGCCACTGAGAAAGAAGGACAAGGGAGAGGCCAGGGCGCAACCCCCCGTCAGGGCAGGCCCAGTGACCTCGCTTCCTCTGGTAGGCCCCTCCTGGAGGTGGCACCCCCTCCCAACAGCACCACAGGCTGGTGATGACTCCTTTTGCATGTGGCCTTTGGGGACATTTCAAATCCAAGCCATAACTGACTCCCACGCTGCCCTGCATGGCCGCACACCTGCCTCCATGAGGCTGTGGCTTCCTCTCATGGCAGAGTCCTCTGCTCAGCCCTGGCACCTCTGCTGAGCCACCAGGCAGCCACCAAGGGCACCGAGGCAAGACGGACTCACAAGCCCCGCAGCCTGGGCCAGCCAGGCATGGCACCCGCCGTGGCCACTCCCGACTTTCCCGGGAAGGGAAGATAGGCGCGTTCCTGAGCCCTTCCTTCCCAGGAGGGGTGGGCACAGCCTGGCACCGCCAACCGCCCCAGGGCTGCGAGAGCCGCAGCCACCACTGGCTCTTGCTGATTAGTCATGATGTGTTTAATCGAAATTTCAAGGTTCATTACGGAATGTGGATTGATTAAATTGAGAGGGAAGATAATGAACAATATTCCCCCTGGACACGTGGGAGCGCAGGCCTGCTGTGGAGGGGACTGAATGTGTGGACCTGCTACGTGAGAACCAGAGGACCTGGTAGAGCTGACCTGCTCCCTGCCAGGCTCCTCACCACCCTCAGGGTCACTGGCCAGTGTCCCCCAGGACCTTGAGGTCGGCCAGACCCTCCTTAACTCCTTCTGGGCTTTCTTACCAAGGGTCCAGGGTGGGAGCAAAAATCCACTCGGGTCACACCAGGGTGCAGCAGTCTTCCTGGCCAGGGAGCAGCAGGAGGGGACAGTGCAGATGGCTCTGGACACCCTGCCTGGTCTGGGCATCCCAGGGGATCTCCCAAGTCCTCCCGGATGCTGGAAGGGCCTGCTCCAAACCTGCTGATGCACCGTTCAGCATGAAGGGTCTGGCTGAGCTCCAAACCCCTAGTGCTGAGGTGTGAATCCAGGCCCTTCGGGACTGGGAACGTGAGTCCCGAGCTCTCTTGCGGGTCTGTGTGTCTGCCCCCTGTTCTCACCCACCCTGGCCTGAGCCAACCCACCAGGCCCTGCAGGTGAGTGCTATTGTTCCCATTCTACAGAGAAGAGCGGTGACTGCCACACACAGCCTGAGTCAAACCTCAGCAGCAAATACTGAGAAAAGACCAGGATGAGGGGCTGTGGCTGCAGGTGCCTCACACACAGAAACAGCAGGTCTGGGAGGCAGGGGCCGCCGCTGCAGGGGGTGTGGGAGGTCTCAGGACCCCCAGTAGGGCCTCTTCTCCATGCACGTCTGGCCATATGGAGGCTACATGCCCTGGCCCCTGGCTCTGAGCCCTTTGGCCTTGGGCTCACTTGGCAGGATCAGTTTGTATACTACCCAGTGGCCGCGTGGGCTGCCCTGCTGAGAGCTGCTCCTTCGTCCTTCTTCCCAGCTCTCCAAACAAGAAGGTCTGATTGCCACAGAATAAAGGCACCCTATCACAGATGGGTAGCCACGTTTCCAAATGTGCACTCAGACCCAGGGAAGGAGCCGCCCTGTGATTCTGCAGGTAGGGCTCCTGCGGACGTCAAGTCCAGCCTGGCGCGGCCCACGCAGGTCCTCCTGGGCACCAGGAGAAGGCTTCCTTTCCTAAACGGGACGAAGGGCTCAGGTCGCTGTGGTTGGGCTCTCTTGACCCACTGAGCTGCTGTCGAGAGCCGTACTCAGAGCAGGAATAACAGTTACTAACTGAAACCACCCGAGAGTCCCGGGGAGGCCAGGCTCAGCCCTCAGTGCCTGGCTTCTGGCCACGTGCTGACCCAGGTGATTTTCGAAGCACACAATTGTCTCTAAATTTTCCCGCATCCTAAATCAGTGGGATTTGCCAGGAGGTATAAAGGAACTTAAAATTCATTTCCTAGGCAGCAATTATTCATGCCCGTCAAAACTCATTCATCAGAGATAAACCTATTATCCATTTATATTCCAAAACCCAGCCCGCTTTAACTGAGAGGCAGCAAGTCTTCCCTTCTGCAGACGGCCGCCCGAGCTGGTTTCCACAGCGCCCAGCCCCATGCTCCCCGTCTGCACCAGCAGGCACCACTGCCGGCCTCCAGGTCCAGCCCCAGGACCTCAGCTTCATCCTGCCCCAGATCACCTCCACCTGCAGCCACTGCGTCTGCACATGGGGGAGACCCACGAACCCGGAAACCAGACGTGCAGGGATGAAAGAGAGCCAGCAGCCCAGAGCCCCCGTCTCAGGCCCAGCAAGTCAGTGGGGCCCCAAGAGCAGGGCCGGACACTCTCCCTCACCCCAGGACTCTCTCATGAGGCACACTGGCGCCAGATGGCCAGAGGCTGAACTGTCCAAAGCCAAACCCAGGCTGGAGACCATGGGATGTGAAGGGAACTTCAAAGGGCCTGTCCCCCGGTGCAAGGACCCCACTGGGAAGCTCCCACTATGTCCCTCCTTCACGTAACCCAGCCCTGCACATTCCTGGAAGGTGGCAGATGTTCCCAGTGGTCTCCGTGTCATCCTGTCGGGTGTGACGCCGAAGTCAGAGAGGATCCACCCCTCCCATCGGGCTCCGTGTTAGTCCGATGGTAAGGCCACCACCCTCGGGGGCGGTCATGTGGGAGCTGGTCCCTGGCCTGTCCAGCTTGTCCCAGGCTCTGAAGCCTCAGAACAACAGCAGAGTATGACCAAGCCCCCCCAGGCAGGGACCGAGGAGGAAGCTGTCAAGGAGGAGAGGAAAACGCACTGAGAAGCATCCACAGACCACGGTGACCACGAGCTCCCCTGACAGGGGTGGACAGGAGGACAGCACTGAGCCTCACGCCCAGGGAGGGCAGCCGACAAAGTCACACAGCCCGGGCCCCCTGGACCGTGCAGGGGGAGGGCGGCCTCTAAATGAGGTCTAGATGCCGAGTTCCAATTTTATTCTAAATTCTGAGGGGTAAAAATAGACCGTAGGTGTGTGTGCTTCTGAGACAGAGAGGAAGGAGCCAGACTTTAAATATGTAAGCAATTTAAAATGAGGCAGGGAATGACATGGCGTGGAAACTTCAGAACAAAAAGAAATCAAGGGTGGATGAGACGTAAAGATGATTAAAATGTATCCGCAGCCGCAGAAAACGGAGGCTGATAGAACTTGGCAGTGTAAAAACTGTCCGGTTCCGTTTTTCATTTCGATTCAGCTCTCTGCTGTGCAAAAAAGGGTGAAGACTTTTGCAGATAAAAAGTCATTAAAATTGTCAGCCCAGGATCATAGATGCAAGCATTTACGAAAAGATATTAATATTTTAAACTTCCACTTTACTGTTCCTTATATTTGAGAGCTGGATTATTATGAGAAAGGAGTCTCTGATGCATGCCATTACCTTTCAGTTCACCAGGAAGACATCAAAATTCTCCCCAACTGAACCTGTCCCCACCACGGGGGGCCGCACCCTGAGCGTCCACCCCAGAGAGGGAGAGGAAGTCGAGGTTCAGAGACCCACAGGCAGCGTCCACACCATCCTGGCCAGGGGGCTCCAGGCTGCAGTCTCCATGCCCTTCTGCAGGTGAGGGGTCCAGCCCCTTGTCCCCCACTGTGGGCTCCTGCTCAGCCACAATCAGGACAAACCATTGTCACAGAAGGTTGGGTGACCTCAGGGGGCATGAGGATGACCAGGCAGTGGGCAGTTCCTAAGCAGTAGCCACGGAGGTGGAGGAGAGCCCAGTGGTCACAGGTGGTGCAGGGGGAGGGTGGCCAAGGCAGAGGGCAGCAGGAGGCCCCTGGGTGCTCGCTCAGTGGCCTCTGGGTGTGTGAGGCTGCTGCTCGGGGCTGATGCACACCAGCACGGTGCGTGATGCTGGTGGCGGCAGCCAGTAGTGGCCTTATGGATGGCCGTTTCCTGTCATGATATTGCACCACAGTTACTCAGGAGGGTGCCTTTGGGGGCAGGGGTACAGGGCTGGTGGCCCTCTGGGTCCCTTTTTGAGGCTGCACGTGTTGGGGTTTTTTGCTTCTGAACCCAAAGAACTGACGAAAGCAGCTGGAGGAGGGGACTTCACTGGGCTTGCAGCTTCAGAGGTCCCCGCCCTGGGGCCCAGGTGAGGAGAGCACCGAGGCGCAGTGTGGAGCAGGGAAGCAGCTCCGGACGTGGTCAGGAGGCAGAGGGACGCTCTCCTCAACCAGGACAAGATGGACACCCACAGGCACACCCACAGTCAGCACCTAGTCAGTCGCCACCAGGGGCCGACGCGCTGCCCGGGTTAGGGCTCTCCCTGGCCAGCGTCCACCCTGAGCTCCCCTGCGCTGACTCACGTGAGCCTCTGGGGCAGCCCCAGCTGCACCTGGCAGCGTGGGAATGGGAAGGAAAGTAGGCAGAGTCACTCTCAGCAGCAAGAGACGTGCGAGTGGTGTCTCCGGGTTCCAGGCCGTGGGATCGAACTCACCTCCTGAGGATGCCGCAGCAAGTCCACACCAACGGGGCTCCCTCTCAGGTTGAAGGCTAGAGGCTGGAAATCCAGCAAAACGGCAGCTCTGGGGTGGACTGGCGCCCACAGCTCGTGCTGAAGGCGTGGTCTCTGGCGCAGCAGAGCAGAGGTGGGCCCTTGGGCAGGACCCGGGTCAGGACGGCTCTGACCCCAGGGCTCCAGCCTATGGGGACGCAGCCAGAGTGCTGTGGAGGCCTGCTCCCTGGCCAGCCTGTGTCCCTGTGGACCTCGGAAGTGCCCCAGGCCTCACTACCAAGCCCACAGCAGCAGGCGGAAGAGGAGGATTGCAGGTGGGGGTCAGGCGATGCTCCCCCAAGGACCCCACCTCACAGTGTCCCACCAGCATGTGCTGCAGAGTCCCAAGGCTTGACCTTGCTCTTGTGGAAGCCAAAGCCCCAGGGAGGGCAGTGACCACCGGGCAGCTCAGCTTCAGTTACTCCAGAAGCTCATTACAACATGGCGGGTGCTACTCATGGTGTCCTGCAGGCAAACAAGAGGCTGAGACGCCAGAGTGGAGCAGGGTCTTCCTGTGTCAGGAGAGACATGGACATAGGGGATTCCGGGATCCACAGAGCACCGCCACAGTGTCCAGGGACCATGCTGCCCCAGGACCACGCTGCCCAGGGATCATGCTGCACAGGGACCATGCTGCCCAGGGACCATGCTACCAGGGGTCACACTGCCCAGGGACCACACTGCCCAGGGACCACGCTGCCCCAGGACCACGCTGCCCAGGGACCACACTGCCCAGGGACCACGCTGTCCCAGGACCACGCTGCCCAGGGACCACGCTGCCCAGGGACCATGCTGCCCCAGGACCACGCTGCCCAGGGACCACACTGCCCAGGGACCATGTTGCCCCGGGACCACGCTGCCCCAGGACCACGCTGCCCAGGGACCACACTGCCCAGGGACCATGCTGCCCAGGGACCATGCTGCCCCAGGACCACACTGCCCAGGGACCATGCTACACAGGGACCATGCTGCCCCAGGACCACACTGCCCAGGGACCACGCTGCCCAGGGACCATGCTGCCCAGGGACCATGCTGCCCCAGGACCACACTGCCCAGGGACCATGCTACACAGGGACCGTGCTGCCCCAGGACCACGCTGCCCAGGGACCATGCTACCCCGGGACCACGCTGCCCAGGGACCACACTGCCCAGGGACCATGTTGCCCCGGGACCACACTGCCCCGGGACCACGCTGCCCAGGGACCACACTGCCCAGGGACCATGCTGCCCAGGGGACCTGGCGGGGTCTCCCCTTTGCAGATGACCACCTTTACCCTCCAAGCCAAAGACCAGGACTTCCCCTTCCAGCACGATGCCTGGCCAACCGTCCTCTGAACAGTGTGGCCTCTCACACACCCCGTCCTTCCTCTCTGGAACACATGTCCCTCTGCAGTGTGCGCGATGGGCTCAGGCGCCTGCCTGCTGCCAGCTTCCAACCCTCCCTCACCGTCTGTGCCCCCGGGCGAGTTACACACCTGAGCCTCAGTTTCCTCCCTGCCCCGTGGGCACAGCACCCTGCCCCCTCAGGGTGTTTGAATGAGGGCCTGGCACCAGAGCGTGTCTGGGTGGACATCCGCAGGGCCGCTGCCACTGCTGCTGCCCAAGGCGTCACGTGCTCTCTTGGGCCTTCCGGTGGCCCCTCATTTGTCTCGAGCCCACCCTGCAATTCCCCTTTTCCAGGGAGAATACGCAGCACTCATAGCACAAAGAGCCAGGTCAGCAGAGCCAGGTCAGCAGAGCCAGGTCAGCAGAGCCCGCAGCCGCCCATGGCTGTGCTGCACAGGTGCTGTCCCAGCCCTGCCCACGGGGCACTGCAACCAGCACCCAGGCCCGAGACCTGCAGAGATGTCACGTGTGCCACCCTGCTTTCCGCAGAGGTGAGCGGCCCTGCTGCCCCCACATTTCCTCCTCTGTAGAAACCTCTGCTCCCTGAGAGGGGAGGCAGGCAGCAGAGTCTCGCACACCCATGTGTGGATGGCCGGGTCACTCTGCTCAAAGAGCACGTCTCCCCGTGCTCCCTCCAGCCCCCCACCTGCCCCACTGCTGCTCCCCAGGGTCACCGCCAAGGCTCCCCATGGCAGAGCTGGCCTCGGTCCTGCAGTGACAGCCTCAGGAGCTGCCGTCCTCGGCTGTGGGGAGGCAGGACGAGCAGGGACACCGGCTCCCCAGCCCGAGCAGCACCCCACTCAGCACCCACTCAGCAGGCGTGGTGAGCACTTGTTGAATGAGCAAAGGACGTGGGGGGGGTGTCTTCCCACAGAGCCAGCTCTCGCTGTTGGCCGAGGTGCTCCCGGGCACTGCAGGCAGAGGGACAGTGTGGGCAGACCCAGGGGTGCTGGGCGCTCCGTGTGCAAGGCTCAGAGTGCCCTGGAGGGGGATGAGCAAGCACAAGGGGGCAGGTCTGTCAACAGAGCGAGGGGCAGCGGCCTGCACCAGGCCGCCCTAGGGCACCCAGCAGGTGGCAAGGTAGGAGGGACCTCTGCAGGCTGCAGGGGCCAGTCAGGTCCTTCTGGGGCCAGGAGCCCCTGAAGCGAAGAGGGTCCTGCCTAAGGGGAGGTGTGAAGGTGCAGGGGAGGGGTAGGAAGGGCTCCTGCGGCCAGTCGGGGTGGTGTTGGCAGACAGCGGTCACTCTGGGCAGTGCAGAGAAGCCGTCTCATCTGCAGGACCTTGACACAGCATTTTATGGCTGCGTCTGGGCAGATGAGTTTGCTTCCCTGGCCATACTCTGAAGTCACTTCCCCACCGTCCCCCTCTGAGGGGGACATCAAACCAGCAATGGCGGGAACTTGTGCGCGGCTGTGTGCCGCTCACGTCCACAGCGAGGCCGCTCTCTGGACGAAACCTGATGCTCTTCCTGCAGCATGGCTGCATCTCACCCAGGAGGCTGAGGACAGTCCTGGCATGACTGAGGGCACGTGGACAGCGTAGAGGGCGGCCTCCGAACAGCTTCCTCGGGCCTCCCCGGCCAGGCTCGCCTTGCACTGGACCACTGCCCAGGTGACTGACCGTCCTGGAAGAAGGGGCTGCATGGGGAGCAAGAGCCCTGGCTGATCCCCTCTGCCACCCAAAGCGTGGGGCCCACTGGGGCTCCCTTGGGCAGCGGCAGAGAGCAGGGCAGATGCGCACCTTGCGCCCTGAGACAAGGTCGGGCACCTCTGGAGAGATCCAGGGAGGGCTCCGCCTGGAGAAGGGGCTCGGCAGGGAGCGAAGGACGTGGACTTCCGCCAGATTCCGGTGGAGGACAAGGAGGGGGTCCAGTGCACAGGTGTGGGTGGAGGCCGGAGGGCCAAGGCAGGCTCCCCGCAGCTGTGGCTGCTCAGGCTGGGGGTCAGACAGCGGGGGCCAGGGCACCCGAGCGCACCAGGCGCCCCGGCCGTCCCACTCCCTGGCTTGGCCAGAGAGGGCTGGGCGCCACGTCTGCTGAGAGCCACCTGGGTCTCCCCAGGACCACCTCGGGACACGCTCCGCTGCGCCCTAACGCCATAGTAGGCAGAAGCAGTGACCTAACCTGCTGCTGCCTGGTTACCAGTGCAGCTCTGGCCCGACTCCCCGTAGGGATGAGAAAGCCCGATGACGGAGCGCCGTAGATCATTCCAGAAGTGCCGAGGAGACAGACACTTCACCGCACCTGATGCGACCTGGTGCTGTGGGGGCCGCTGAGAAAGCCACAGGGAGTGGGGCCCACACCTCCCATCCAGGAGACCTCAGCAGTGCCAAGGACACGGTGAGCTGCCTAGGTGGCATGCAGGGGCTGCCAGGCTGAGGCATGGCACTCGCAAAGGCACTAGGGCAGCCGAATGCAGCGTGGCTTCCAGGGGACAAGGCCCTTTCAACCCTTAGTGGAGGAGGCGTCTCCCCTCCACAGACAGAGGCCTCCCGTCAACCGCTCCTGGTCCCGAGCTCACCAGGCCCCCCCCCCACCCGGAAGGAATTGTGGTCTCCAAGGGAGGGTTCCCAGCCAGGGCTGGCTCCCGTGCCCCTGAGAGAGCCGTGCCCCCCACCCCAGGACTCAGCTGGCACTGAAGCTCGCCAGCTCCTCTGCAGAGTGCCAGGAGGCTCCTTCCCTGTCTGCGGCCACTGTCCCCATGTGAGACCAGGTGACCCAGACAAGGGTTTCCAAGCTGCCTCTAGGAGGGCCTCCAGGCTGGGAGAGAGGAGGCTGGGGCCTGGGTGGGGGGAGGTCCAGCCCAGCTCCCCCTCGACCTGCTTCCTGTGCAAAGGCTCTCTCTCACACACACACACACACCCATGTTCACACGCACACACCCATGTCCACATGCACACACACCCATGTTCACGTGCACACACACCCACGTTCACATGTACACACACCCATGTTCACACGTGCACACACACCCACATCCACGTGCACACACACCCATGTTCACGTGCACACACACCCACGTTTACATGCACACACACCCACGTCCCCGTGCACACACACCCATGTTCACATGCACACACACCCATGTTCACACGTGCACACACACACCAGGGTCTAGTGCTAAAGCAAAGAAGGGGCTTTTGGTAAAGATGTCTGGGTGCCGCTGGTGCTCCCCACGGCCTGTCCTCCGAGGCCACGTCCAGTCAGTGAGCCACGGCACCACGTGGAGGTGAAGGCCAAAGTGGTCTGAGAGGTCAGAGAGATACGCGGGATTCAGAGCGGTTTCCCGGGACGTCTGGGGAGGCTGAGCTGTGAGCGTTGTTGGGCTCACGCAGTGTGGGGAGGAGGGGCCGTGGCCTCTGCTCCTGGCCCAGGTCCAGCCACCAGCATGCTCGGTCACGGGCCAGCGACTCCTGGGCCGGGAGGCGTGTGCGAGGCAGCATCCGGCAACGGAGCAGGGCCGGCTCCTGCCCCCAGCGATGCGCAGCGGCTGTTGCCTGGCAACAGCAGATGTTCCCTGCCAAGATGGAGAGGTGGGACCAAAGGGGGCTTGTTTTTTCTGGGTAATCAAACCAGCTTAAAACTCCCCAGCGTTGCCTGGTTACCAGGGCGGCTCTGGGCCCCGACACCCCACAGCGGCACCCAGAGGGCCTCCGTCTCCGGCTAGCTCAGGAGTCAGGCATAGGCAGGCAGCGTGAGGGGGGACAGACAAGGGACCTGGACCCAGCTCAGCTCACGGCCAGCACTGCGAGCTGGGGACTGGGCCTTCCTGGACTCTGCAGAGCCGCACGGCCACCGCCTGCCGCGTCCCAACTCCCAGGTGCAGTCCAGCCACAGGAAGCGGGGCAGTGCTGGCCGCCTGCCCTCTGCACCAAGGCCCTGAGCAGCCTCCCGGTGCCAGCCCAGCAGGACACACCAGGACGGGGATTCCTGGGTCAGGCCATGCCCCGGGGCTTGCTCCACTGCCCCCACACCGGGCGCGGCCACCCCGTCAGCTCTGCGGTCCCCACCGTGGCCTTCCCTGTGTAGACACACCCAACTTGGCTCTGATTCTCTAACACAGGCCAGCGTTTCCTCTCCAGCTGGGGATGTCTTCCTCTCTCTCTGAGTGCACTGATCCAGCCTCGTGCGAGGGTCTCTGCCGTTTGGGGATGTTCTTCCATTATGCCTTTGATTCTTGCTTCTGTTCTCTAATAGTGACCACCACATTTGTTGACATTTTCTGACTGTGGGGAGTGATGTGTCGCTCCTCACCTGCTGACAACTTCTCCTCCTCCCAACAAGCTCTCTGCAGACAGTGCCCATAAGGCACAGAGAGGTTAACTAAGTCGAGGTCACACAGCATTGAGTGATGAAACCCACACTAAATCCGGCAACCCCACTCTTTGTCACTGTGCTGTACTGCCATGTCCCCAGAGCATGGCGAGCTCCGCACCACACTCACTGCTCATATAGGGAACCTTCTCCTCCTGCATGTGAACGGCGGATCACCCCATCTTGGTGGTTTTCTGCACAGTTGACTGTCCTTCCAACATGATGCTCTCCTGGGAGTTGATCTCGAGCCCAATCTGTGCCCCCGAGGGTCTGCTGTAAGCGTGTGGCTCTGGGCAGGAGCGCTCGCCCACCCACCTGCACCTGGATGAAACCACACTCACAACCGCTCGCCCACCGCCCGCCCAGGCTTCCCCTGCCCAGCTTATGGACCCCAGCTGCACGAGCTCTGGGCTGCCGCAGACCATCCCCACAAGCAGGGGCCTTTGGACCCAGGGTCCACTCACAGCCCTGGAGGCCTACGCGGCTGCCTGTTCCCCCAGGGTCCTGCCTCCTCCAGCCCTGGGGCTCCAGGACACCAGCCACTGGACCTAGGGCCCCCCGTCTAGGAGGGACTCCTCCCCAGATCCTTAACCAGGTCTGCAAAGGACCTGCCCCCGGTCAGAGCAGCCTCAGGCCCGGTGGGCTGAGCCCGGGACCCCAGCCCAGCCAGCACCCGCTCCTGCCCCCTCCCGCAGACTGGGGAATGCCCCCCTGGTGCACGGGGTACAGGGGAGGAGGGGCACCCGCTGCCCTTCACAGGAGCACACAGGTCCCCTGCCGTGTCCACGGCCTCAGCTTCACCGGGAGCTGCCTGGCCAAGGCCCCAGTGCCACCGCCCCCAGGCCTCCTGGGTCTCTGCAGGTGAATCTTCTCGGGCACCCCGGGAGCTCTGGGGCCGGAGGAGGCCACTCTCCTGCCTGGGTGTCTCTGAAACACGGGCTTGTGTCCTGGCGCTTCACCAGCTCTGTGCCGACTGCCAGGTCCCGCGTCACCCTCAGGCAGAAAGGACGTTCCAAATACACAGGCACAGAGGAGGGCGGGCCTGGTTCTGTGCATCTTCTGCTTTCTTGGAAAGAAAACAAAAGGAGCATTAATGAGTGCCTACTGTCTACCAGATTTGGGCTAATGACTGCTGAGCGCACCCCTGAGGAGACGAACCTACCAGCATGAAGCCACTCTCCCCAGGGGCACGGCGTGGACCTGAAGCCCCACAGCAGCACCAGGCTGAGGAGGCCCAGCTGTGCAGCCAGCTGGGCATCTGGTGGGCACTAGGCGTGGCTCACTGACTGCTGCCACGGCTCCACCACCACAGAGACCTCGGCTCCACCACCACAGAGGCCACGACTCTGCCACCACAGAGGCCACGACTCTGCCACCACAGAGGCCACGACTCTGTCACCACACATACAGATTCAGTGCCCCCTTCTGAGGCCCTGCAGATGCAAACAGCCCCAGGTGACGCGCAGGACCTGGAGGGCCAGCACACCCAGGCCAGGGGTTCCTGGAGCAGTGGCCGCACCCCCGATGGCACCCTGGGCTTGGTGTCTGAGCACAGGGGGGAAGGCCCGTCAGGGAGTCCAGCCAGGGCAGCCGGGCAGAGCTCCTGAGGCCTCGTCCAGCTTTGCAGAGTGAGGCCAGCAGCTCACTCACCCCCAATGCTGGAGGCGCTGCCGCGCCCCACCCCAAGTCTGAAGCAGGAGGCAGCAGCCCCAGGAGCCAGCCTGGACCGTCGGCCGTCCTCACCGAGGGCTGCTCTCAGAGCTGAAGAGTCCCGCTGCACACATCTGCACACACGCACAAGCCACACGCACACAGCACACAAGGGCGCGCTCACCCGCGTGCTCGGCCACTCCCTCGCGAGGCACCAAAGGTAGGCTGAGCTCCCGAATGTGGCCCCTGGAGATGCCTGTGCTGGGAGGAGAGATCACTGCACCGACCCAGGGCACCCCTTGCAGCAGGTGCCACGGTCTGCTGTCCTGAGCTCACGGGCCCAGGAGCATGGACAGACGGTTGGCGCTCGGTTGGCCAAGTCTACAAAGTGGCCTAGGTTTGGAGCCCTGCTGGTGGTCCAGCCTGCAGAGGTCAGAGACCAGAGGGGCCCTGTCCACTGCAGCCCACAGAGGGGACCAGGCCTGAGCCTCCTGGACCTGGGTCAGGAACGCCTCTGGGGCAGCCGGTGATGGAGGAGCCTGTTGGCAGTGCAGGGCCGGGTGCCCGAGGAAGCCTCCCGCTCCTGTGCGTCTGAGAGCTGTGGCCCAGGCAGCGGTGGACAAGACCCACGTGTCCACACAGAGAGAGGGGCCACCCACGACTCCCTCTGTCATCCCTGCTCAACAGCAGACCCCAGACCGGGGACACAAAAGAACTCGTAGGGAATCACATTTCAAGAGAACACACAAACAGAAGGGAAATGAATTGCTAATCAAGTCCTCTTCCAATTTAGCATGAACGGAGACTCGGGGCGACTGGGAGCTGGCCCGGGCAGGGCTCTTTGGTAAACATGTGGGCGTGAGGACAGGTTCAGGCCCCTGGTCCTGCCTCCGCAGAGCAGCCAGGACAGGGCAGCTCACAGCCTGGACCCCGCGCTCAGGAGCACTCGTCCAGGGAAGAACCCGGGAAGCAGTCAGGGACTGGGCAGGCCAGGAGCCACCCAGCGGCAGGGAGGGGCCAGGGCCAGGCCGGGGCGGCTCTGCTGCCAGGGGCCGCTGCAGGCCCGGGAGGAAGCGGTGGGAGGAAGCGAGGAAGGTGAAGCAGGAGGGAGCTTACCCAGGGGGTGTCCTGCAGCAGTGGCCCCTGCCCTCCAAGTCCCAGCCCCCCCACGGCCACCCCCTCAGAGCGGGTTCCCAGCTCCATCCCGGCTCAGAGACTCAGCTCAGGGCACTGATTCCACCTCCCACCTCCGCCTCTCTGTCTCCCCATCCTGTGGTCCTCAACAGAGGGTGGGTGGGTGTGGCCTGCGTGCCCACAGGGCCGTGTGCATCTGAGGGTGCACACACGTGTGCCTGAGCCTGTGTGTACACATGCATGTGTGCCTACATCAGACATGTTGATCACATTCCCAAAATAAAAGTAAAGGTCAGAAGGACTCGGCAGCGGCGCACCAAGGCAGGGGTCCGCGCTCCCCCGCTCCGTTGGCTCCCTGGGGTTGGGGAGGTGTGTGGCTGTTGCAGCCAGGCCCCTCAATGGAGCACCAATCCTGAACAATCCTGGACGTGCCTGACACCAGCCCCTGGCCATCCCCCAGGGCGGCCCAGCCTCCAGGCGAGGGCGGCCCTCCCACCCGGGGCCTGGCCTGTCTGAGCCCCAGGATGCTCACCCCCCTTCCTAATTTCAGCTCCGGGGATGCTGTGCTTTCTGTGTGCCTTTGTTTTTGAGCTTTTGGTAGTAGTTATTAATGTTTTTCATTTCCTCAAAAATTACAGCTGTTGGGACGTTAATGGAGTTAATTGTTACGATTCAGCCGCTGGAGGGGCAATTTAGCACCTGCTAATAAAGACGCAGAGTGGGAAGTTTGGGGAAATGACCAGATTACCAGTGTTATCCTGTCACTCTGGCACGCAGAATTACTGAGGCAGGGCCTGGGGCGGGTGTGTGTCGGAGACCACGTGGCGGGTGCCAGTCTGTGCTGTCCAGACCACACACAGGAGGGCGGGTCTCGCCCCAGGACGTCTTCTATGAGATTCCCAATCACACAGGCTGGAAGGGCAGATCTCCAGCTTCTGGAGACCGCCATGGGCCAGTGTGGGCGCTGCAGGCCTCGGGCTGCAGAAGGTGCGCAGGGCAGGGCCAGGAACCGAAGGGATTCCACTGGTCCCCACAGCTGGGCCCTCTGTGAGCGGGGACCCCACCTGCCACAGCTGCCTGGGGCATCTGGCCTCAGGGCTCCCTCCTTCCCCAAATCTCAGGTCTGAGGGCTGGAGCAGTGCAGAGCATTACCCCAAAGACACTCTGAACACCATGATGCCCTGCCGAAATCCTGAGGGTTCTGAATCCTTGAAGTCTAACATCTCCAAAATCACAACCCCAGAGATTAAAATCTGGATGTTGAAGCCCTGAAAACCCAAATCCACAACTTCTTTAAAAAAAAAAAAAAAAGCTAGAGCAGCAGGAAGCCGAGCCCAGGAGGGCCTGTGCGCTTTCTGTCGAGCGAGGGGTGGGCCCTGCGAGGGGCAGGGGCTCTGGGCCGCGGGAGCCTGGGAGGTGGCCTCGTGTCTGCCACCCCCTTTCCCACGTGCCAGTGTGTTTTGTAGTCTGGGGTTCTCTCTCCTTCTTTGATCTTTTCTTGGGTTTTCTTTCCTGGCCATTCTAAGTCGTGAGCATGGCTTTGTACCACTTGCTGTGCTGGTGCTCGGCTCCCACACCACTTCCCCCGGGAGGAGTAGGAACCCGCCGGGGCTCTTGCTGGGTCTGCTTCGCTCCTGGGGTGTGACGTCGTGGAAGGGCACCGTCATGGCGCTGGCCACGTGCCTGAAAACCCAGGCGCTCCCTGGGTCCATGGAGGGGTCCTTCCTGCACCTCTGCAGAACTGAAAATGAAACTTCTCAGGACCCCAGCTCTCTGGGTGAGGATGTCTGTGCTGCTCTCCTGCTGGGGCTTCCAATTGTCTCATCCGAAGACTCAGGGCCTCGGGCTGGCTCAGGGGACGTGGGTCAAAGCTCAAAGCTGGTGAGCAGGTTCTGACTCAGCGACGGGAGGTCCCCCTTCCCTTGTTGACGTGTGTCTTCCTGAGCCCGGTCCACGTGCTCACGTCTGCTCCAGCCACGAGACCGCTGGCCTGCCCGAGGGCTCGTGCTGCAGTGTGCGTGTCGATGTTGCCCAACTGTGTACAGTGGCCACACGACTCTTCTGTCATATTTCACACGTTTGTCAAATAAACCTCCTTTTAAAAATACAAATGAATGTCTTTTAACAAATTGCTTTAGGGCTGGGGTTGTGGCTCAGTGGGAGCGTTTTGCTCGCCTAGCAAGCGCGAGGCCCAGGGTTCGATCCTCAGCACCACATAAAAACAAGTAAAGGCATTGCGTCCAACTACAACTAAAAATAAATATTTAAAAAGAGAAGCTGCTCCATAGTTTTTCCAGAAGTACATATTTGGGACCTTAGGCTTTGATCTGACCCCAGCTCAGCTGCCCAGCTCCCTCCGCGCTGCCACCCAGGCCGAGGAGCAGGGCTCTCCTGCCCCTTGTCCCCGACCTGTCCTGAGTTCCCAGAGCTGGGAGAGAAACAGAGAGCATCCAGCCTGGGACATGGCCCCGTGGCCCGTGCTGGAGACCCCTGACCTCACAGCCAGACGCTGGTCAGAGGACCTCTCCTTGGGTGGCCTGGGACGCTCCTTCTCTCCTCCCCAGGCACCTGCAGAGCTTGTGCCCAGGAGGGGGGGCAGTGGGGGAGCCGGTGGGGAGGGCGGGGAGGGGGGCGGAGGGAGAGCAGGGCTTCATCCTGCTGCAGTCCAGGGCGCACCCGCCACCCGCCAGCTCCCTCCGTGTCTCCAGAGGCGGCAGCTGGAGCCGTGTTCTCGGCCCTTTAACTCCTAGCCTTGCAGGCTGGCCCTGGAGCTGGCCGGATGGACCAGAGTCTCCCGAAGGCCAGGGCGTCCAGCTCAGGCAGAGGGTCTACTGCGGCTGCCAAGGGCAGAGAGGCAGCTGTCACCCTCTTCTGAGCCGCATGTCCTCCTCACAGGGGGGTGTCCCTGCCCTCCCCCAAAGCCTCCCCCGATCTTCAACTGCCCTGAGCGGCTCTGCTGCTGGGTGCCACCTGGCAGGGCCTCTCTCACCTGGGCCAGCTGCTGAGGCGGGAGGGACAGACGCACTGCCCTCCGCCCTCATGTCCCCAGGCCTCCTGATGCCACTTAGGACTGTGACGGATGCCAGGGTCACAGCTCCCGCCTGGGGCGGTCTGGTGGGAAGCTGTGGGTCTCAGGGCCGTCCCCACACAGCGTGGCTCAGCATCGGGCACAGACTCCCCCAGTCTCCAAGGCTGGCAGCCTGAGGCGCACGGCCTGGTGGGCCAGTCCCTTGGGAATCCCAGGGGACTTGCCCATCTCTCCCCAGCGTGGGCAGTCCCAGGCAGTGCCCAGCCTGTGAAGGTCACTCTGCGGTCGTCCTGCGGCTGCTTTCCCTGCGCCTCTCGGCTGTCTGTCACTGGTTCAGGACCACCAGACCCAGCACGACCTTGTCCAGAAATCCATGACGTCACCACATCTGTAAAGACCTTCCTAATGCCATCAGAGCCTGGGAATGGCAGAGCCTGGGCAGAGGAGCCAGGACAAGTGTGGGGACGGGCCTCCCAAAGAGTGGTCCCAGCCCAGGCTTTCCTTCCGATGCCAAGACCAGGGGCTGGGGGACATTCATGCACAGGTAGAGATGGGAGGACCATCCAGGGGGCACTGGCCCACAGGGAACAGCACCAGGGACACGGAGCCTGCAAAGGCACTGAGGTTCCTGGGAGCCCCCCCATTCTCAGTCTACTGGGGGGTGGGGCTGGACATGAAGACCACTCTGTCTCTGCCCCGTGGTGGCAGGACTACACTCGAGTAAGACTCACGGTGGAGGTCTCTGGAGCAAACTTGGCCATCACGTCCCCTGCCTGACCTCACGCCCCTCATGCCAAAGCTAGCTCACAGTGACCCTGCACACCAGCCATCAGGACACCCCTCCCCTGACCAAAGTCATTCTCCAGGGCTATCTGCAGGCTCCGTCACCCTCCCCGTGGGACACTGAGTGGGGTTGAGAAAGCCAGCCCACAGCCAGCCGGTGGTGGAGTGCGGGGCGCAGGGGAAGCTGGGCCCTGGGGCCGGCCGGCATCTCTGCACTCGGTGTTCTCCTCTGCCAGGCCGGGGCCACACCGTCCCTCCTGCAGGGCCTTCTCTGAGGGCTCTTAGTGACAGCAGTCAGCAGCGCTAACGCGTTCAGTGAGGTGATATTGTTAAACCTGGCAGATCCCCAAGTCTTGTTAATAATTATTACTATTAATAGTTCTTAGAGGCCAAAAGAAGCCAGAATTGATGGCCTTTTGTAGGTGAGCATGCACAGTGGGTGCAGGGGCTGGTGGGCTGTCTCAGCCTGAGGGTCTTGGGCCCCAGAGGCTCCCACAGTGACCCTCCAAGTACCCCTGTCTCTGTCCTGCTTCCTGTGGTCAGAAGAGCTCTTTTGGGGACAGTCACACCAACTCCCTAGCAATGCGCTCTCACAGGTGGTGGGTGGTGCCTGGAGAGACGAGCTGCAGAGATACAGCACAGGGTCCTTGCTCTGCCTCCCCTCGCATTGGCCATGGGGCAGTGTTCACACCAGAGTTGGCACTGGGGGGACCAGGGCCCTCTGCAGGGCCACCGCTGTGACGCTGCCTCTGCAGACTCCCAGAAGGGTCTCCAGCCACCATGGGCTCCTCCTGCAGTGTTGTCCCATGAGCAGAGGCCACCATGAGAAACGCAGAACTGGGTCACCAGGAAAGGACAAAAGCAGGACACGCATTTGTAGAAGCAGAAAGCTGTTTTTCTCGCAGGTTGGCGAGCCTGGTGCTGCTCCCAGCAAGCACGGCCATGGGCACCAGGAGTCTCTGGGAACCCCCTCGGCCGGGTGGCAAGGGTGTGTCCTGCGCCCTGTGGCTGAGCATGCCACAGGGAGGGCACCAGGATGAATGAAGCAGAAGCAGCCACCAACACAGGGCGCCAGCTGGAGAGAGCCACCCGGGGCCGGGAGCCCCCGGGAGGTCCAGCACAGGCTGGTGTCAGGCAGCATGTGGCACTGGGCCAGTGGGGAGCGTCCACCAGGGGCCACCTCAGCCACCCCCTTGCAGCTCTGACCAACCTGGACCCAGGGCAGGCCAGCCACCTGGCTGAGCCTCCTGAACCCAGCTCCCACAGAGGCCGGTGCGGATCACCAGGCAGCTGGTCAGGACACGCAGGCACTGGCTTGCTCCCTCGCGTGGCCACAGCTGCCAGGAAGGAAGTGGCGTTCCCATCCGTGGGAGTGGCCATGCAGGGACAAGGCCGGTGCAGACCTGTGGCCTCAGTCAGGCCTGGTGGCACCCGAGGGCCCACCAGATAGAAGACTCAGCTGGCCAGTGGGCATGTGCCACGGAGGGCGGGCACACACCAGGGAACGGGGCAGAGGAGGCCATGGGGCGTGCTGCCCTGGGCCGGGCACCCCACCTGGAGGGCACAGAGTGCTCTCCCAGCCTGCCCCACACTGACCCCTATGGGGGCAAATCAAAGGACACAGGAGAGCCACCCTAGCTTCCACCCCTCCCTTCACCCTGATTGGACAGGAGGGGGCAAGAACAGCACCCTGAGGAGCCAGGCTCATCCCGGCCCCACCCTCACTCCTGACCACCATGGTGGCCATTCTGTGGGCCTGAGGGGTGGAGAGGGAAGTCCCAGTGGACCCTGTTGGCCTCGTGTGGGGGGTCTTTGGGAATGATGAGACAGCTCTGGAACCTGAAGAGGTGGCCGCTGCACAGGACGTGGACACCCGGTGGCACCGAGCAGATGCCCCCCATGGCTAGTTTGGCGACGTGCACTTGATTATAAACATTTCAAAGTGCTTTCAAGCAGACAGAGTGTCGCACACCTGGTCTCGGGAGGCTGAGGCAGGAGGACCAGGAGTTCAGAGCCAGCCTCAGCAAGAGCAAGGTGCTGAGCAACTCAGTGACACCCTGTCTCTAATTAAAATACCAAACAGGGCTGGGGTGTGGCTCAGTGGTCGAGTGCCCCTGAATACAATCCCCAGAGGCCCCTCCTGCAAAGAAGAGTGGCCTCAAGTCCAACTGTGATGGACCTTGGAGATGGCAGTGACTGAAGCCAAGGGCCTCCACACCTCCCTCTCTGACACAAGGTGAGTTCATGGGCCCCCCAGGGTACTTGTGCCCACCACTGCCCAGCAGCCACCCACATCTGTGACTCAGCCTGAGCCGTCCCCAGGCACAGTGAGGAGCACAGCAGGGCCATGCCAAGTCCTGGGGGAGCCATGAAATGTGTCCCTTAGGGGGTCCTCCCCGTCATTCCTGCAGGGGAGGGAGGGGGGGCAGAGGCGGAGTGCCAGCATTCACCTTGGAGTCAGTCTTCCTCCTCGTCCTCTCATGGCCATGCTGCCCACAGGGGGACGCTGCCTGTCCTTGGGTGTCAGGGCTCCTTCACCAGAGGAGCCCCCAGGCAGTTCCCTGGAGGCAGGGCATGCCCTGAGGGGCTTCTTGTGACCGGGTGCCTGGGTCCTCTGGTCATGTTCCGCAGGGCTGTCCTCAAGCCAAGGCCTGGCCCTGAGCCGGGGGTGGGGGAGGCGCCAAGCCTCTGGACAGCAGGGAAGGCCAAGACAGCTCCCTCCCGCAGGGTGCTGTTCTCAGAGGCCTCGTGACAGACGGGAAACTGCAGCGTGCGTCCTGCCCAGTGCAGAAGAGCTGCTACCCTGCAGCAAGCGTCTGTCTCCGCTCTCGCTCTCGGCAGAGCTCCGCGAGGAGGGAGTGTTTTCTGGCAAGTTAAGATAAAGCTGAAAAGGCCAGTTTTCTGGCTCCTGCTCAGCCGTCGCCGCCCTCCTCTTGTCTCCTGGATTCGCCAGTCAGGAGCCTGCTGCTGCAAAGCCCAGCTGGAGCCTGGGGGGGCGGGGGAAGCAAGCAGAAGTCCCCCACCCACACCCACGCATCCCCAGGGATGCGCCGCGCCCGGCCACGCCTTCCAGGAACCTGCCCAGGCCACCCCAGGATCTTTGTCCAGCCCCCAGCGAGGTGGTCTGCCAAAGACGGAAGTAGAAGCATTTAAAAGCAGGTCTCACATCCCAACAACCTCACATCCCCATCCCCGAGGACGGAAAGCCGAGTCCCCCACTCTCTGCCCAAGTAAAGGAAACGCCATCAGGATCACAAGGCTAACCCCACGCTCCGTCCTCGAGGCTCTGCTGCTGATCTGCTCCGTCACTCGCCCAGGGAGCCAGGAGCTCTGGTCCAAAACACTATTTGTCCCTCCTCGGCTGGCATGGATTCCCACCAGATTCCAGATGATTCCATGGGGGCCATGAGGATTCAGATGGAAAGCTCCAAGCCCTCTTAGCAACTGGAGACTTGATCCTCCATCAAAACCCGAGAACTGGGAGGTGTCCGAGGTGGCTGGAAGGGAAGGCTCGAGCCACTGCCTTTAGGTGAGTGTCGCAGCTCAGCCGCTGCAGGCCTGAGGGAGCAAAAGGACAGCCGCTCGGCTTTTCAACTGGACCACCTCTCACAGAACCGGGGCTGCCGTGTCCTTCAGAATTCCCCTGCTGCTCGTCAGAGGACCAGGCTGCCCTCCCCGTCCCCACCTCCCTCTGGACAGAGAGCAGAACTGCCCTCCTGTGCTTTCCTTCCACCCCCCAAACTTTCTCCACGGTCCAGCCATGGTGATCCCCTGTGCTGGGCCAGCAGGGGAAAGGGGCGGGGCCAGCAGGACCCTGCTCATTAAATGTCCACAGAGAAGAGCCCCCATGAGGTCAGGAGCCAGGCCCTCTGTCCTCCATCCTGGACTCTCCCCTTCTCCTGGCCAAGGGCTGGAGCCCTTTCTGCGGAGCCTCTCCCTGTCCTGCCCGAGGAGGGGCCTCAACATGGAACAGATCTGCCCAGGGAACGCCCGGCTCAGGGTCAGGGGCGAGCACTGGAAAGTCCGCCTGCTTAGCCAAGGAGCGCTGGCGGCCTCCCGAGCCGGGAGGTCAGGTCGACCCGGCTGCAGCCTCACAGTTAGGAAAATGAGACGGTTTGATTGGTTCCCAGAGGGTGGGGCTCACTGATTGGCTGGCTCCTAGAGGGCAGGGCTCTCATTGATTGGCCAGCTTCCAGCAGGGTGGGGCTCACTGATTGGTTGGCTTCCAGAGGCAGGGTCCTCACTGACTGCTTTTTGGAGCCTCTGCCTGGACGCAGCTGCTGCCCGTCCACCGGCGAGGCTCTACACCTGGCCCCGCGGTGTTTATGTGGTCAGAGAGCCACAGGGTCCGCCTAGAGTGACAGGCACTTCTTCCCACAGTTTCCAACACGGCTTCCAGCAGAGCCCTCTGAGCTGGCCCCAGCCCCGGACCCTGCGAGCCATCCTTACCCACCACCCTCGCCGGTGGCACTGGTCTAGCCCTGGCCTGGGCCAGGTACCGAGGGTCATGATGGAGAGCTCTCCTAGGGTCACGGTGCAGCCCATCGCACCCCCATGCACGGACCCTAGAAGAAGACCCCTTGTGCCGCTCCAGCCTCCTCCACTTCATCCCTGGAACCTGGACTGATTCATCTGCAGGGAGTGGCCATGGCACTTCTCTCCCCTGGACTGTCACAGGATCCCATGAGACCACAAGCTGAGTCAAGGAAGCCAGCAGGGTACCACTGTGGCTACCAGAGCACACGTCAGGTGGGCGGAGACAGAGGAAGCAGAAGCTCTTTCCCCAGGAGTTCTGTCCGCACACGGCTGTGCTCAGGAAGTCCACCTCATCCCACGGCCAAGGGACATTAGAGGCTCCTCCGAGTCCCGCAGGAGAGGCAGGACTGCTCCACAGAGCTGGCCCCGCCGCCAGCACCACAGACTCAGTGTTTGTGTTAGAGGGGAATTAAGGCTGGTCACGTTTGGTACCTAATGTGGAGTGACATCTTTTGAATCTCCACATATTGCTGTTTTCGCTAAGCCACATGTAACACTTCAGAGTGCCAAATGCTTTCTAAAAAATAGACCTGGCTCTGAAACAGTGCCACAGAACACGGGTGGAACATGGCTTTTAGGAAAACACAAAATGCTACCCTCCCCCTCAAAAAACAATAACAACAACTCAAGGGATTCTTTGGAGAACGTGTCTAGTGGCCAGAGGTTGTCCTGGGCGCATGTTTTGAAGACAAAGCCCTTGGCCAGCAGTGATTTGAGCAGGTCCTGGTTCCTCAGAATCTCTGCTCCCCAGCTGGGGAAACGGAGGCCAGCCCTCACTTCCTGCAGAGTGGCAGTGCCACCCGGTTCTGCTGTGATGTCCAGGGGTGGTCAGCGTCAGGGCAGAAAGACATGCTCCTGAAGACCTAAGAGGTAGCAGCCAGGCTGCCAGAGGACCCTTCCTCATTCAGCCAGCTCTTCACAGGCCTCCTGTCCCCCCTGACCACCAGCCTCCCAGAACCTCTTGTCCCTGGTGCCTGCAGCCAGTCTAGCCAGGTGCAAACTGTGGCCTTCAGCCTCGACCAGATAGGAAGAGCTCCTCACCACCCAGCCTCTGCAGCCGCCCTCCACCCCTCGGGCCCTCTCCTCAGGGACGATTTCCCCCTTCCTCGTCCCAAGCTGACCTAGGACTCTCTCCACCAGAGCAACCAGAGCGCCGGGAACAGAACCCTCACCACCGCCCGCCGCCCCAGCACACTCCACTCAGCGTCTCCAGGACAGGCCCAGCCTCCCTCTGCATCACGAGGCGGCCACCTCCTCCTGGCTTCCCAGGAACCCGCCCCTGCCCAGCACGCCCTCTCCTTCAGTTCCCACGCGCTCTCCTTCTCCCACCGCTTCCCTCGTCTGTAAGTCGGTCCCTTTGACCCCATCTTGTAAAACAAGGCCACACCCAGAGGTGGTGATGGATCAGCGGTCGGCAGGAGTCGGGGCTCGTGGGAACCGGTGGGCCAAGTCCAGGTCCTGCTGTGGTGGGCACGAGCCCCGGAGCCCTGGCTTAGTAGCCACGGGTTGGTGTGGCCTACAGTGGTGACAGACACACTGACGCGATGCTGAGGAGGACGTGGACTGGGGGGGGGGGTGAGAAGCTTCATTTTCTGCACATTTTTTCCATAACCTAAAAATATTCTAAAAAGATCATCTACTAAAAAAAGCAAGACCTTTCCTGGGTGAATTCCATACAGACAGCACGGTAAGCCCGGTGTTCCGCCCACTCCCAGCGTCCAGTGGAGACGCGTGCGAGATGGGCAGCCAGCACCACATGGAAACCAGCGCTGCACCGGAAGCCCCTCTGGCAAAGCTGCGGCGTGACTGGGGTGCACAGGAGGGAAGAGGCTAGTTTGCAGCCAGCTCTTCTCTGCAGAGTGGTGTGGTCTGCATCCGAGGGAAGGTACCCCGGAGACCCTGCCGCTGAGGACAGGCAAGGCCATGACCAGAGGGCTGCCCACAGGAACTGAGATAGCAAATGTGTATTGTTTTGAGCCAGTAAGCTGGTGGTGATTTGTCACACTGCAACAGTTAGCTATTGCTACAAATAATGAAAAGAAATTTGTAACTAAAATGCACTTCTGCCCAACACGGTGATACATGCCTATAATCTTAGCAACTCAGGAGGCTGAGGCAGGAGGATCACGAGTTAGAGGCCAGCCTCAGTAATTTAGTGAGTCCTTCAGCTTAGTGAGACCCTGTCTCAAAATTAAAAAAAAAATAAATAAATAAAACAACTGAGATGTAGGTTGTTCAGAGGTATGGTCCCCTGGGTTCATCCCCTGTGCCAATTAATTTATCAATTGATTAATTAATTTGATTAAAATAACACACTTGCACCCATGATCCCTCCTTCCTTGCAGACCACCCCCCCCAAGGGAGTTCTCCACAGACTCATCTAAGGAGCTTCCTGGAGGCCGTGGCCCATCACGAAACGGCCTCAGAGGGTCAGAGCCTGCTCCGAGCTCCTCCCTGTCAGAGTCACAGGAAGCGCTGAGGCACAAGAGCACCCTGGCTGTCCTTCCTACCAACTTTTTGAGGGTAAAAATGTGATCTTAGCTGCAGGAGGTTTGGGTGAGGAAATGGGAGGGTGGGTAGGTGGGCGGATGGTCGGATGGTGGTTGGGTAGGTGGTTAGCTGGTGAGTGGACGGATGGGCCGGGGTCCAGCGAGACCACAGAGTGCGTACTGGCCCAGGCTTCCTGAGAGGGGCCAGGGTGGCAGGGCTGGCCCAGGGTCTGCCTGGGGGCAGCAGGGGCCCCTGGGGAGGAGCAGGTCCGAGGAGCAGTGGACGACCCCAGGGACTGGTGCCCACTTCCTCTGGAGAGAGCCCCAGTGAGAGCAGGGACAGTTCCTCGCACTGGCCCCTAAGAGGCCAGGCGTGGGTGTCACTGGCCAGGCGTGGCAGGGCAGGCCCGCACACCCTGTCTTCCCCCGCCAGTGACCGTCTCCCAGAGCCCTGAGGCCAGTGGATGGCCCCAAGGCTGAGGACCTCAGAGACCTGGGGATCCAGCACCCAGCCAGCTCCTCCAGGTGGACAGAGCACCCCGGCCGCGGACTAGAGCGGGTCACCAGGAACGGCCCAGAGAGGACCTAGCGGCCTCAGGAGCCAGGAGGTCTCCGCACAGGACCTGGGCTGGGCCACCCGGAGCCAGAGGGAGGGGCTGCAGCAGCCATGTGTCCCTCTCCACGGTCCTCTCACTCCCCTGCCCCCGGGGACAGAGTGGTCACTCCTCCGAGCTGTGCACTGCTGAAGAGGGTGCAGGTGGAGCCCTCTGGGTGGGAGGGGGCGTGGGGACGAGAACACAGGAAGGAAGGCGGCCACTCAGCTCAGCAGATGGACGCGGGTCTGTGTGCCCGCCGGGATGGTGGGGGCGACAGGGACGGGAAACTTGAGCTCGTTTTTAAAAGATCTTAGGGTGGAAATAAATGATCTTTTAATTAAATTTCTACTAAATTTTAACTTGAATCTCCCATCTGCTTCCTTAATCATGCCTAACCCTCACCTCGCTCTGAGCCATCTGTGCTTGTCTCATTATTTGGGGGTGATTCATGTGTTTGTCCAAGCCCACAGGGAGCAGTGAGTCCCTCGCAGGGAGGGACCAAGTCCAGGGTGTACCGGATCTTCAGAACCGAGCGGTTGTCACGCGACGCAGTCCCAGCGGGGTTTGCTGGACAGACGCTCAGTCAGTCAGGCTGGAGCAGTGGACGGAGGTGTGAGGGGGTGAGGACAAGTGGGCAGAGGGCAGTGGTGGACCCCAGCTCCCCGGACCGGCCACCCTGGGTGCCATCACCCTGTGACTGTGGAGGTGAGGCCAGAGGAGAAAGTTCCTGTCACACATGGTCATGAGCCTCCCACGGATTTGCCCGAGCACCGGCTTGTGGGCTCAAGTCACGGGACGCCTTCTCTGGTCCTGGGCCTTGAATCGGGATCAGTGGCCACAGCTTTGGGTGGAGGACTGAGACCACTCCGCCCTGGGAGTGGACGGGGTGGCAGAATGGCTGTGGCGTGGCTGTGGCTGGGCTCTGACAAGTGCTGTGCATTTCTGTGTGTGAACCCACACCTGCTGATGAGACAGAGCCAGGCTCTGGGGCAGGGGAAACTGGGTTGCCTCAGCCACAGGCCCCCCGCTGGCCGCGTGCAGTGCTCAGTCTGCTCCTTCCCCAGGCCCAAGGAGCCTCGCTGCTTCACAGGGTCGCCTGGAGGACTGCACCCAGCACGTGCTCAGTGAGGGGTCACCTGCGTAGCCAGCCTCTCACCTGAATCACCGGCGCTCAGTGCGGGAGGCCGGCTGCCCAGCGTGCGTCGGTGTCCACTAACCTGAGACAGAAGATGAGGACCCAGCTCCTCACCAGGCACCCCATGCCATGTGTCCCCTCCCAGGGCCTAGAGCTTCTCCGTGCAAGCCCAGTGGGTATGACGGAGCCGACCAGGAGCTTCCCACGAGAGGACTGATTGGAGCCCCCGGACGTGTGCCCACATGAGTCACAGGTGTGGCCCAGGAGAAGGGAAGGCCCCTGGGGGGGGCTGTGCCTAGCCAGGCATCGTGGCAGAGGGCCTCTGAGAAGCCTGGAGCCCAGGGCACACACTCAGGCGCACGGAGAGCGGGACTCCCCTGGTTCCCGGGCGGAGGAGGCGGGGCCAGGGAGCAGGGGCCTCAGGGGCGGCCCTGGAATATACTGTTATAGATGAGATGTCCTATCTGGGTTGTCCCGAGTGCTTGGAGACACCAAATGTGCGGGGAGAGCAGGACCAGGGGGAGGAAGGGCACAGGGCTCTTCCCTGGGCAGGCTGGGCACCCAGACCAGACCGCGCCTGAGACCCGCCCTGCTGCTCTGCGCGCAGCTCTGAGGGCCCCTCCCTCTCCCTGCCGACATGACAGCACTGGCTCCCGGGAGCCCCTCACACACACACACGTGTGCCCCGCTCCCGCGGCCAGTGTGTCACACAGGCGTGAGGGTCTGCCCCTTGTGTGCTAGGCCACACACAGACCTGCTCTGCCCTGAGGCGGCCTGCCGTGAGCTGGGCTTCGTGGGCGAATGGCCGGAGACACGGGAAAGGCCAGTGGCCGGCCACCAGGCGAGCTCGCCACCCTCAAACATGCCCAGCTCTCCTGCTGCCCACCCCATCCTCTCCCTCCGGCCTGTGTCCTCCCTCCTGACCCTCCCTGACACCCCCACCCGGCGGTGAGTGTCCATTTCAGAGTCGCCGAGGTCTTGGGCTCCTTCAACCGTCTTCAGCCCTCCCCCACGTGGATCCTGCCGCTGGGCAGCAATTCAGCCTCCAAGGAGAACCCAGCATGGACCCAACTGGAATCGGCTCCGGGTCCCCCACGTCCCCTTATGGCTCTGAGGGTGTGGGTCGCCCTGGCTCTCGAGCCAGCATCCCTGGGGGCCTGGACCCCAGCGGGTGCTCCCTCCCGCCCTCTGCAGGCAACACCCTGCTCCGTGGAAAGGCTTTGGGAGCAGGAGGAGCCACCATTGCTAACCCCAAGTCTCCGTGGAGACGTAAGGAACATGTTAACCACGGCGTGGGGAGGTGGTGCCCAGGAGAGGACGCACCGCAGCCCAGCCAGCCTTAGGACTGCTCTCCAGCCGAGCCCTCCTCCACTGCCTGGGAACCCGTCAATAGCAGGTGGCCCAGGCCAGGCCAGCTGTGTGCACACCAGGAGCAGGCAGGCTGGCCAGAGGGTGGACAGGGATCCGTGGGGACAGGCAGTCTGCCTTGAGCCGGGGAGCACCAGGGTAGGTGGCTGCCCAGAGTCACTGGTGGTCAGGCAGGGGGCTGGCTGTGCCCTACCAGAGGACCAGCAGACAGCAGGGTCCAAGGCCCAAGGTGACAGCCCCACGGCTACCAGGTCCCAGACTGGCCTCCTCTGTCCCCGTCATCCCTGAGAAACCAAAAGGAATTCCCGGCTGAGAGGGGCTCACTTGCCACCAAGAGGGAGGGCTGGGCCTGGGCCTGGGCCTGGGGCTGGGCCTGGAGCTGGGGCTGGGGCTGGGGATGGGCCTGGGGCTGGACCTGGGCCTGGGGCTAGACCTGGGCCTGGGCCTGGGGCTGGACCTGGGGCTGGACCTGGGCCTGGGGCTGGGCTTGGGCCTGGGGCTGGGGATGGGCCTGGGGCTGGGCCTGGGCTGGGCCTGGGCCTGGGGCTGGACCTGGGCCTGGGGCTGGGCCTGGGCTGGGCCTGGGCCTGGGGCTGGACCTGGGCCTGGGGCTGGGCCTGGGCCTGGGCCTGGGGCTGGACCTGGGCCTGGGGCTGGGCCTGGGCCTGGGCTGGGCCTGGGCCTGGGCCTGGGCCTGGGCCTGGGCCTGGGGCTGGGCCTGGGCTGGGCCTGGGCCTGGGGCTGGGGATGGGCCTGGGCCTGGGCCTAGGGCTAGGGCTGGGCCTGGGGCTGGACCTGGGCCTGGGGCTGGGCCTGGAGCTGGGCCTGGGCCTGGGGCTGGGGCTGGGCCTGGGGCTGGGCCTGGAGCTGGGGCTGGGCCTGGAGCTGGGGCTGGGGCTGGGCCTGGGGCTGGGGCTGGGCCTGGGCCTGGGCTTGGGGCTGGGCCTGGGCCTGGGGCTGGGGCTGGGCCTGGGCCTGGGGCTGGGGCTGGGCCTGGACCTAGGGCTGGGCCTGGGGCTGGGCCTGGGGCTGGGCCTGGGGCTGGGCTGGGGATGGGCCTAGGCCTGGGGCTGGGGCTGGGCCTGGGCCTGGGGCTGGGGCTGGGCCTGGGCCTGGGGCTGGGGCTGGGCCTGGACCTGGGGCTGGGCCTGGGGCTGGGCCTGGGGCTGGGGCTGGGCTGGGGCTGGGCCTGGGGCTGGGGCTGGGCATGGGCCTGGGCCTGGGGCTGGGGCTGGGCCTGGGGCTGGGGCTGGAGCTGGGGCTGGGCCTGGGGCCCTGGGGCTGGGGCTGGGCCTGGGCCTGGGGCTGGGCCTGGGGCTGGGCTTGGGCCTGGGGCTGGGCCTGGGGCTAGGTCTGGGCCTGGGGCTGGGCCTGGGGCTGGGCTTGGGCCTGGGGCTGGGGCTGGGGCTGGGGCTGGGCATGGGCCTGGGCCTGGGGCTGGGGATGGGCCTGGGCCTGGGGCTGGGGCTGGAGCTGGGGCTGGGCCTGGGGCTGGGGCTGGGCCTGGGGCTAGGGCTGGGCCTGGGCCTGGGGCTGGGCCTGGGGCTGGGCTTGGGCCTGGGGCTGGGCCTGGGGCTAGGTCTGGGCCTGGGGCTGGGCCTGGGGCTGGGCTTGGGCCTGGGGCTAGGTCTGGGCCTGGGGCTGGGCCTGGGGCTGGGGCTGGGCCTGGGGCTGGGTCTGGGGCTGGGGCTAGGGCTGGGGCTGGGCCTGGGTCTGGGCCTGGGCCTGGGCCTGGGCCTGGGCTCGGTGTAAGTGCACTTGCCAGGCATGTATAAGGCACTGGGTTCCATTCTCAGCACCACATAAAAATAAATAAAAATACAGTTCTGTCAGGGTGTTGGTTGCCCTGGCTCTGTCGACAACCAAAAATATATTTAAAAAAAAAAAAACAAAAAAACACGTGTTTCACAGGTAGGGATGAAACCTGTCACCCCAGAACCAGCTGGGAACCATACAGTAGACCACCCCCCTGCAGCTCCCTGGACGCCACCTTCCGTGTCCTTTGACCCCGCTGCAGGGTGAAGCCTTCCGGCTTCTCTCCTTTGAAACAGCTTGGCAGCCGCTCCTCCAGAGCAGGGTTACTGGGCACCTCCAGGGCCTCCAAGCCAGTCCTGACAGTGCCAACCGCAGCCACCCGAGGACCTCTGTCTGGAGGAGAGGTCCCTCTGCTGTCCTGGACCCAGCTGCAGAGCTGTCCTGCTGAGCTCCCTGGTGCCCTGCTGGGCCAGGACTCAGCTTGCCCCTGTCCACCACCTCTTCAGGGACACCTGAGGGGTCCTGCTTGGTTCTGTGAGCCCTGTCCACACACAGACAGGAGCAGAAGTCCCGCCCCCACCTCCAGCAGCTGCCACCAGCCCTCCTGCGTGACATGGAGCTTCCCAAGCCATGGGTGATACAGCGATGCTCTTTGGAAGGGTTGGGCACAAAGTGGGCACAGCAAGATGTGGCTGTGGCCTCCCTGCCCCGGCCCTCCGCCACGCAGGGCTCCTGCATCTGCTTCCTTGACCGTCTGAGGCTGGTGCTGACCCTCCACGGCCTTGATGATCTGCATTTTCTGCATAGATTTAGGGAGTCGATACTACTGTGACTCTGCTGAAGGAACAGGAAACTCCTGTACTCCGTCTCCCCTCGGGCGAATCCTTCCGATCGCCCAAACCTCCACCTCTGTGCTGTGACGCTGTGGCCTCCTCGATGGCCACTCTGATGTGAACTGCCCCGAAGCTCCCCCTCTCTCAGTTCCGTCCAGGGAAGCTGGGACCCCACCCCAACGCCTTCCTCTATGCCCTCGCCCCACTCAGCACGTTGGAGCACGCGGGGCTGTGGCGTCTGGTGGCACCGCGCTCTCCAGGGCCCTTGGCTTCTGCGTGGAGCTGACCCCCGGGAAGGAGGCCACGCTCCTCCATAGCCAGCACTGGTCCTGCTCTTGTACCCAAGACCCTCCCGACCTTCCATCCCAGGGATTCAACAGGGTGCCCGGGTGGGTGGAGGGCTGGGCAGGGACCTGGTGGGGACCATTCATGCACTCGGCTCCTCCTCGTGGCCAAGCACTTCTGGGGGACACTGTCATCATCTGTCATATCAGCCGCGGCTGCCTCAGGCTTTCCGAAGCCCCCCTCCAGCCGGGTGACCTCTCGGTTCCTGGAGAGGCCCTGACGAAGGCCTGTGGCTTCTGTGCCGTCTGCTTCCTTTGGGGGCTGGCGCTGCTCAGGGGCCTTCCAAGGAGCCTGCCTTTAGAGGCACTGCCCTTCTTCTGCGCGTCCACCTTCATCATTTCTCTCACTCCTGGAGGGGTGGGGGGGTCACTTCTGTCCAGCTGCTCCCTGGCTGGGCTGCCCGGAGGCCCCTCCAGTGCAGGCCACCCCTGGGCAGCGCTTCAAGACACTCACACGTTCCTTTCAGGAACACCACGCCCTTCCTTGGAAACGGGACTGTCAGAGACACTGGTTCCTGACTGCAGGCGCCAGCCTTCCCACTCCGCGCGTTCCCTTCTTATGAAAAGCATTCTTGATCCAAGCGCTCTCTCCCTCTCCCCCTCCCCTCCTCCTCTCTCTCCTTTCTCTTCTCTCTCTCTGTCCCTCCCTCCCTCTCTCTCCCTCTCCCTCTCTCCCTCCTTCCCTCTGTCTCCCTCTCTCCCTCCCTCTCACCCTCTTCCCCTCTCTCTCCCTCTCTCCCCCTCCCTCTCTCCCTCCCTCTCCCCCTCTCTCCCTCTCTCTCCCTCTCTTCCTCTCCCCCCTCCCTCTTCCCCTCTCCCCCTCTCTTCCTCTCCCCCCTCCCTCTCCCCCTCTCCCCCTCTCTTCCTCTCTCTCCCTCTATCTCCTTCTCCTTCCTCCTCTCTCCCTCTCTCCCTCCCCCCTCTCTCTCTCCCTCTCTCTCCCCCTCTCTCTCTCCTCTCTTTCTCTCCCTCTCTCCTTCTCCCTCTCCTCTCTCCCTGTGCCTCTTATTCCTCCTCTCTCTCCCTCTCCCTCCCTCTCTCTCCCTCCCTCCCTCCCTCTCTCTGTCCCTCCCTCCCTCTCTCTCCCTCTCTCTGTCTCCCTCTGCCTCTTATTCCTCCTCTCCCTCCCCCTCTCTCCATCTCTTCCTCTCCCTCTCCCTCTCTCCCTCCCTCCCTCTCTCTCCCTCCCTCTCCCCCTCTTCCCCTCTCTCTCCCTCTCTCCCCCTCACTCTCTTCCCCCTCCATCCCCCTCCCTCTCTTCCTCCCTCTCCCTCTCTCCCCCTCTCTCCCCTCCCCCTCCCTCCCCCCTCCCTCTCCCCCTCCCCCCTCTCCCTCCCCCCTTCCTCTCTCCCTCTCTCTCCCTTTCTCCCTTTCCCCCCTCTCCCTCTCTCCCTTTCTCTCCCTCTCTCCCCTCCCCCTCCCTCCTCCTCTCCCCTCCCCCTCCCTCCCCCTCTCTCCCTCCCTCCCCCCCTTCCTCTCCTCCCTCCCCCTCCCTCCTTCCCTCCCTCCCTCTCCCCCATCCTCAGCACTCCCTGGGGGCCCCCTGCTCACTCTTGCTGTGATCTTCTCACTGTTCACAGTAAGTGCTCAGCGCTGCCCTAAAGCAGGCACCTCAAACACGCAGTGGCAGTGTGCTCAGGTGGGTGGGGCTGGCCAGTCCACCTCAGGTCCACAGGCTGCAGAGGGGTGCTGGGCATTCTTGTCCTCTCCACCATCCCCCAAGCCCCAGGCCACAGCCCTGCCCTCTCTGCCTGGAGGCCCCAGACCTCGAAGGGTTCTCTGGACACAAGGTCCAGCTGCAGGAGGGGAGCTGAGGCTGGCTTGATGGTCTCCTGTCCCCAGAGTCCCAGTGGGCAGGGACTGTGACAGCACACTTGCAGTCTCCATGGGGCAGAGGGGTCGCCTCCCACTGCTGCAGAAAGGAAGAGCCACCTGGGGCCACGCCTGGGACCACGGTCGGTCCTGCACTCGTGGGCCCCAGTCAGGTTTGGTCCCTTAGGAAGGTCTGCTGGCGGACTCGTGGCTGGCGGACGCGTGGCAGAGCTGACAGTGCAGAAGAGGCTCTGCCACCTGTCTGCCTGGTCCCCTGGCCGT
Source organism: Ictidomys tridecemlineatus (assembly GCF_052094955.1). Taxonomy (NCBI): domain Eukaryota; kingdom Metazoa; phylum Chordata; class Mammalia; order Rodentia; family Sciuridae; genus Ictidomys; species Ictidomys tridecemlineatus. Next base: position 197,066,906 of record NC_135483.1, on the reverse strand, counting down.
GGTCACCTCCTCAGGTCACCTCAGTGTTGTCTGCCCAGGGCCATGCAGGGCACGGCCAGACCTGAGCACAGGGGCTTCCCATGCCTGGGTCCTGGCAGGGGACATGGGAGGAGCCAGTCCTGTGCTGGTGGCCCTGGGGACAGCCTGTAGCAGGTGAGGAAGCGGGCTCCTGGGGAGAGAGGGCAGAGAGCAGACAGGCAGGGAGAGGCCATGGGCAGCGAGGGGAGGAATGAGGGTCTGGGCAGCGGCCAACCCTGCAGTGCACACCTGGTCACACAGCACACCTGGAGGCTCGCCGTGTCCCCGGTGGCACGGGAATCACCACAGGCGCCCCGCAGGCCCAGGTACCCTGCTCAGACGCTCCCTCACGTGCCTGCCTTTGATCCCAGGGAGACTGTGGGCTACCAGGGAGGGGACAAGAGGCGCGTCAAGGCAGCTCGGCGGCTGCTCTCATGGAGGAGGAGAGGACCTGTGCAGAGTCCCAGTCACCGTCCCCAGCGCCACCCTCCACCCCTGAGCAGGCCCCTGTGCCAAACATGGGGACTCCTGACCCAGGTCCCAGGATGACACCTTCTGGGGATGAGGGAAGGGTGGGCAAGAGCCAGGAGGGAGGGACACGTGGGACCCGCAGGGCCCGTGGGTGAGCCAGGCAGAGGGCAGAGGGCAGAGGGCAGAGGGCAGAGCCCGCCCAGGCAGAGCCCGAGGCAGGCTTCGTCCCTGGCGGCTGGGCTGGACTGAGCCGGACCCCACCTCAGCCCAGCCCAGCTCCCACTCGGCACCGGCACAGCCCCGGGCCCTGGCTCTCCTCCTCTGCCAGGCCACACCTGCCCGTGCCCAGCAGCACAGGCCCCAGCCTCCCCCAGGAGCTGGGCTTCGAGCTCCTCGCTCCCCCCGATTCCTGATTGAAGTGAAAGCTGCAGACCCTAGAGACTGGCCTTTGAGAGCCCACGGGTCAGCGGTGTTGAGCAGGGCCTCCGTGTTCTGTGACCCCCTGTCTCCCCAGCGCCCCTGGAGGGGACCCGTGTCCGTGAGTGCTACCTCCCTCCTCCTCACCCTCAGCAGCACCAGGGACTGGCTTTCTTCCTCCCCAGAGCTCTCCGGTCTGTCCAGGCCCCAGCACGATCAGTCTCTATTCCTGGTGGCAGATGGACAGTTTGTGTGTCCACTTGGGAGTCGGGGGACATCCAGAGTGCTTCCGAGGTGGCTGTGTGGACGCTGTGTCTGGGCGCCCTTTCCCTCTCTGAGTTCTGCACCTACGAGGGCGTCTGCCTGTGGGAGGCCAACCCAGGCCCTGTTCCAGGGAGGCGCACTGGGCCACCGTGTGACACATCCCTGCCCCCAGACCCTGCCCTGGCTGGAGTCCAGCCTCAGCTCCACCCTGACTGTGGGAGGGGACAGGTCACAGGCAAGGCCACAGAGGCGTGGCCAGGGGCAGGGCGGAGGAGGGACGGAGGGGAGCAACAGCTTGGGGTGGGCTCCTGGTGGCTGATCGGCCTCTAGGCCTCCGAGTCCCACCTCTCCACATTGGTCATCTACCTCTTTTCTCTTTGAAAACAGGAAACACTGACGAGGGGCGTCCTCTCCAGGTTCCAGCCGCTTCCACGGCTCACAGTCCAGTGCTGCTTGCTGCTGCGCCCCCGGCTGGTGGACCTGTTGACGCTGGCCTAACAGCGGCTGGCCAGTGGCTTTGTGCACACCTGGGACACGGCTAAGAGCTGGCCAGTGGCTTTGTGCACACCTGGGACACGGCCCCACTGCCACTCCATGAACAGCTGTGCACGCCGTCCCGACCCCATGCCGACTTTCCTGAAGCAGGGTTCCCTGGCTCCCTGGGGCCTCCACAGCGAATCCAGGCTCCGAGGCAAGAACTTCCACGGATTGGCCCCAGCCTCCAAGCAGCTTCCACCAAGCCCCAGGAACGGCCCGCAGCCACGACTCCCTGCACAGCTCCCTTGGCTCTCCCTGTCCTCCTCGGACCACTTCCCCCTCAGCCCACCCACACGCGCCCGAGCCCCAGCCCCGTGCCGCCTCCCTGGGGTCTGCACCCACCAGGACAGGCTCTACCTGTGTTCACAGAAGGCCACCAGCCACTGTCCTTAATAGGAGTCCCATGGAGACCCCGAGTCCTTGAGGCTGCCCCTGTCCCCAGGAGGGACAATTGGCTCCACTGCTTGCCATTAACCCCAAGTGAGGTGCCTCTTCCGTGGAAAGTATCCTTCATTCCAGAAGCTTCTGCCAAAGTCCACGCGACCTTCTGACCTTTCTACTCCAGCAGGGCTGTTCCGGTCAAGCAGGAGCTGCACAGTGTCATAGCAGGACTTCAGGGGACATGTCCACAAAGAGCTGAAAGGTGAGTTTCTGGGCCACCTCTCGGCTGGCCGTGCATCGGCGTCCTTTCCACCCCTACTGGGCGGCACTCAGCGTGGACCACCACAGGCAGACCACTGGTTAAAGGTCACCCAAGGAGGCTCTGCTGGGAGGTAGCTCCCAGGGACAGGGACGCCCCAACACACTTGGACCTGGTGCCTCAGGGGCTCTGCTGAGGGAAGGAAGGGGGTGGGCAGCCCTTGTCCGTCCTCCCCCACTCATCAGAGTCCAGTTAACTCATCACCCACTCAGCAAGTATGCCTTGAGTGCCTACTAAGTGCATGCACCAGGAAGTCAGAGGCTTCCCATTAGCAAAGCAAGCCTGGCCTCGGAGCTTGTGGCCCAGACCACACCCACACAGTCACCAGTGGCCACGCAGTCACCAGTGGCCACGCAGTCACCAGTGGCCACGCAGCCTGGGGAACAGCAGTCGGGGCGAGAGGGGTCTTCCAAGGGGATCTGAGCAGGACGGGGTGGAATCAGAGTCCTCCAGGAAACTGCCTGAGCTGAGATCCAGAGAAAAGGGAGAGGAGGAACCACAGCCTTCCTGAGAGGACTCCGCCTTCTCCCCGGGAGCACGGAGGCTGCGTCACGGCGACCAGTCCAGCTCTAAGTCCTGGGTCCTTAGCTCTTCTCTGTATCTAAACATGGAAAGGGACCTGATGCATGTGGCACGTGGAGGTGGGGCCCAGGAGCTGCAGGTCTCTGCGGCCCCTGGTGGGCTCCAGCCTCACCTGCTCTGGGCACAGTCACCCCTGTGTGCTGACACGATACCCGTCACATGCGCCCTCAGTAATTACAGGCTGCCAGGTCTGGTTCACCCGCATTTGGAAGGCCCAAAAGCCATCACCAGGCAGCCTCCCCTTGCTTAGGAAGACGGAGTAATCAGGGCTAATGACAGCACTTGCTGTGTGACCGCGCTGCCGCGAGGCTGTGATCACCATGTAATTAAGTGGTCACCAGCCCCCACGTAAACACGGCTCACATGCCCCACAACGCATTTTAATTTCAACATGTTGAATGGAAAACAGTCGGCTGGCAGACACAGGGAACACAGGGCTGGCAGAGCCAGAGGACCCTGGGGAGGGAGGAGGATGCCGTGTCCGGCCCGCGTCATGGTAACAGCTCACAGGGGTGTCAGTGCGAGGAGCCGGGCCCTGCACAGAGGACCTGTACGTGAACTCCCAGCCGGGAATGCAGACCGCAGCATCGTCGCATGGTTTTAAAAAGAGTCACAGCACATTCCAGACCACCCAGGGAAAGGGCGCAGAGGGACCCTTTCCTTCCCAGGGCCGACGGGCAGAAAGCTCTTCCTGTGTCCTCAGATCCTGCACAGGCCAGGGTGGCACACGGCCGAGGCTACGGTGAGCCCCGGGTGCCGACGGGACGGGGAGGGACGTCCAGCTGGCAGGTACCATGGCGTTTCCAGGTGTGGGGGACATTCAGGCCCAGGTTAGCACACATGTGACTGAACGAGTAAAGCGCCTGCCCTCACCACCGTGGGCAGCGCCACCCAAACTGTCCACACAGAGCAGGGGGCAGAGGAAGGGTGAGCCACTCTCTTTCCAAAGTGGGGCATCCATCTTCTCCTGCCCTCGGACATCAGCTCCCACGGGCCTCTGCCTCGGACTGGGGTGGCACTTCACTGACGTCACTGGGCTTGCTGGAGGCACATGGTGGGACTTTTCCACCATGATCATGTGACCAATTCCCTCCACACATTCTCTCTTTCTCCTATAGGAGGCCTGGCGCTCTGAGGGTCTGGCCTTGGTCATCTGGAGGACCCAGGGAGAGTCTCAGTTGCTGATGCAGACAGGGCAGGAAGCCCCGGGGGAGGTCTGTCCCTGCCTCTGGTCAGAGGTAGGTAGGTAGATGACCAACAGATGGACACGTACATACCTACGTACCATCACTGATAGACACATAGATACATAGACGATAGGGAGGTACATAGATACTCTGAAAGAGAGAGAGAGAGGATCTCTTATCTGAAATACTCAGGACCCGAGTGCCTGGGGTCAGGAAGCTGTTATTTTGGATATTTGCATCTACTAATGAGTGTCTGGAGGGTGGAATTCTCGTCCTCACCAAGGGTTCACTCTGTCCACAAACCTCTTAGGCACAGAGCCTGGAGGCGATTTGATGCAATACCCTCAGAGTACCTGTGGCTTGAGGTGGGGTTGCGTGTGGGATTTCCTACCTGTGGCGCCCCTCAGCAATCTGGTGGTTTTGATCATGAAGCATCTGGGGCTTCAGAGTCTCCGATCAGGGCTGCTAGCCTGTGCACATTTGCATAAGCATGTACGTAGGCACGTGTCTCCCATCCTGGTTCTCGGGGGACCATGACCGCTGCACTAAGACCCTGCACAGGGAGGGGCCCGGCTCTACCTCCGGCTGAAACTGGACAACTGTCCGAGTTCTCCTTCTCTCACGCTGCTGAGGGTGGGTGGTGGAGAGACCCACTCCTCACACCATCAGCCTCCACACCCTGGGGTTCCGTGTCATCGTTCTGCCCTAAGGCATGTGGCAGGTCACTGGAGCACAGGTGGGCTGAGGCTGGAGCAGAAGCTGGACCTGCAAAACTGGCAGGAAAGCCCCAGGGGCAGGAGAGGTGCGTAGCAGGAGCCCGGCCAGGAGGACCTGGGAGCCTGTGCTCATCCCCCAACCCACAGGCTTGGGGGAGTCAACATCAGGGACAGAGCCTCCCGCAGGACCTCCACCCCATCTACCTTAGCATCTGGGCCTCTGCTTGGTCCTCCAAATAACCAAGGCCAAAGCAGACCCAGAGGGCCAGGCTTTAGGTCCTTCAAATCTGAGAGGACCTGCAAGGCCACGGTGGAAAGTCACATGACTCTTGGTCAGTGAGGCCCAGGGCTTGCTAGCCACCTTCACTGGCAGAGGCAGAGCAGGCGCCCTCTGCCCCTGCCCTGGCCTCTACCCAGAGCATTTGCCACCCTGGGCACAACCTGCTCCTTACTGACCTTCCACTCCCTGCTGCATGGAGTCCACTGTGCTCCTGTGTGTCCCTTCGCTGTCTCCTCCTCCCTCTCCAGAACGCTAAAGGAGGCCCCGCCGTCGGCCCCCCAACTCACGGGTCCAGGCCTGCGGTGCGGACGTCCAGATTCTGTCTGCAACCCCCTCTCTCTTCTCAACCTGTCCCAGAGCCCCTCCGGGGACCCCTCCCCTCAGCCAGGCCCTGCAGAGTGCCACAGGTGTAAGGAAGCGCTCCCCCGCTGACTGGTGGTGCCCATGGCTGTGGAGGCTGAAGTCCAGCTCCAGGCTCCACCAGGTCGGGGTCTGCAAGGGCTGCCCTCGGCTTCCAAGATGGCACCTTGCAGGCCGAGTCTTTCGGGGGAGAACTGTGTCCTCACCTGGCAGAGGGAGGAGCCGGCCGCGCAGGGCACTACTGTGTGAGAGCCTCGGTCCTGAACAAGGGAAGGCACCTCGGGACCTAGTCCCCTCTGGAGACCCCCCCTCGATACCGTCACTTTGGTCTTCAAGTTTAAATACCTGATTTGGGGAGGGGACACCCTCCAACCACAGCACCTCCTGAATCTCAAAGATGCACCTACGACTGCACATGTGCACCCCAGATCCCCTCAGAACCAAGACAACTCCTCCAGCCGCCAGAGTGTGGTGCTGACCGCTGGCACCCGGGTCCTTCTGGGAAGTGCCTCGCCCATGACCCTGTCCAGAGCAGGCCTCAGGGACGCCTGCAGCAGCGGCCACCCCATGACTGCATGGTGCTGGGAGCCAGAGGCCCAGCCCTCGCTGCACCACTCCAGAGCGGTCTGAGGGGCCCGCAGGGTGCCAGGTGGATGGGGAGGTCCCCGCTGCCTCCCATACACTTTCAGGCCCTGCTTGGGAGCGAGGGAGACAGGTGTATGAAGTTCACTTCCCAAGGAGCCAGGAGGGGCCAAGGAAGCCGACTCAGAGTCAGATCCAGATCAACTCCTGGCCAGCTGGCCATGCAGACTGTCACGGGTGCAAACTCACTGTGACCACATGTGGGGTCCTCCGGGACCCCCGGGACTTGGTGACAGAAGATGCCGTGTCTGACTTGGCTCCCATCTCCATCCACTCCTCCAGTAACAGTCGTCATGACGGGATCCCATGACAAGGTCCAAGTGGTGGCCCTCGAATGCCACAATCATGGCGAGGAGAGCCTGGAAGTCCCAACCTGCAGACAGCTCCAGAGAGGTTCACAGAACACAGTGTGCCAGGGCAAGCCGACAAGCGTGCTAATAGGACCCGGCTCAACTCCTGCAGCCAAAAGCAATCAGAATAGGTGGCCAGAGGTGACAGGTGGCCCTCCAGTGACCTGGCCACACCATAGCTGGTACACATGGTGTGGACCCCTGGTCCTTCCCCAAACACCCCTCAATCACTTCAGGAAGGCTGTGGGTTTCTCTGGGAAGTGACACCAGCCGATCCTGCAGGACGTGCTCCCAGATGGGCTGAGGCCACCACGGGAAGCGAGTGAGCCTCTGGCAGGTGGGTGGGCTCGTGCAGTGGGGCACCAGGCTTAGTTAGGACCAAGGTCCTCATTCCAGCTGCAATCGACGCACAGTGCGTTTCTCTCCTTAAACTGCTCTCAGCCACGGAAGTCACCTCTCCTAACACACGTCCCAGCCCCAGTCCACACCTATGGACAGGTGAGCAGGAAAGGACACTTCCAGCTCTGGGTCTGCCAGGGCTTGGCACAGGCGGGGCTGCCAGGTGTCCTGGTCCCACCTCCAGTGTGCCCACGCGCTTTCCTCCACCCGGCTCAGGGGAGGCCGGAGCAGACCTGTGCTCTGAGGCTCTCCAGCTCAGGGCCACTTCTGGGGAGCCACATCAGAAAGAATCCCAACACGGGCCCATGGTCCCCAGCCCCAGCCTGGGGCTGTGAGTCTCCCAGGTCAGGAGCCAGGACCAGGAATGGAGCATCTGCTCAGTGCCACCTCTCCTTTTCTCCGACCCCAACACCGTCCCAGGACCAAGTATTTTCAGACCTAACTTCAGACCCTGTTCAGAACAGGGTGGCCCTCCCGTCCCACCGTGACGGGCGCCTCCCCCGGAGGCAGCTCGCTCCCACCCCCTTCTCCCAGCTCTCATCTCCAGGTTCCCTTCTGCCCAGCTACCTGCACCACCACCCTAGGCACCTGAACCCGCCTGGGTTTGTGAGGCTCTCATCTGTGAAGTGGCCTGGGCACGGCCAGGACTGGGGGACAGGGAGGCAGCAGCCACCAGCCTGGGAAGCGAGTATGGGCCGAGAAGCCTGCCACCCCTGCCACCAAAGGAGCCCTGGGCACAGGCAGGCTGGGGGTGGGGTATCACCAGGGGCTGCCTTCCCTCTTCTCTGCTGTCCCTTCACAGCCCCAGGCTGCTCCAGGCTCAGGGTGGCCACAAGTCAGCCAACACTCTGCACGCCAGCCCCCCAGGCTGGGAGGAGCCAGGCCCACCTGCATACCGCATGGTGCCCTCCTCCTGTGCCAGCCAGGTAGGGAGGGCTGGCCCGTGGAACCGAGAGGCCACCAGGCAGGGAGAAGGACCCTCAGCACGAGGAAACCGGACGGAAGCTGGCCATGAACCATGGATGAAACCGGCGTGGGCCCCCAGCCTGTCACTGTGGGGTCCTGAGCACAGCTTTGCAGACAGGCACGGGCACGAGCGCTTGGCACTGTGGCCTTCATCTCCATGTGGCTCCCTCCTGACAGGGGAGGGGACCAGGGAACACCAGAGCCATCCCTCACCTGCTCCCGGCCCTGAGGCCTCGGCCACTCACAATGGCCCTGGGTTTGGGTGGGCCCTGGGCACGCTCTGCCCTGCTGGCGCTGCTCCAGCCTGAGGTCTGCCCTGGGAGCCATAGAAAGGCAGGCCCTGCCCCAGGACCTGACCCTGGCCCTCACGGAGGCCCCGGAGCGCCAGGTGCATCAGAGCGTCGGGGCATCATGGCTCCAGGGAGAGCCCAGCTGGCCACGCGGGGCAGCCCCGGGAGCGGCTGCGGCCCTGGTCTGTTCAGCTGGGCTGTGGGAAAGGAGGGCCTGCCCACCCCACAGAGCCAGGCTGGTCAGCTAGGGACCCAGCAGGGCCCAGATCCAGGGGAAGAGCCCCGGGAGCACCAGGGAGTGGCCAGCGTGGCCGCAGAGCTCCCCTTGCCGGCTGGGCCTCCTGTCTCCCTGACGAGGCTCACAGTGACGGCCGGCCCACCCCTCAGCAGCCCCTTTAGAAAGATGACCTATTTTTAGTCACATTTTCTGCTGGTGCTAAATATCTGTTTAAACACATGAATTAACACATCTGTCAACAGGCTCAGAGTGGGGCAAAACACCCTCCCGGAAGGTGATTTAAAACAAAAACACCCTGTCGCGGGGGTCCGCCTCCTGTTCTCGCTGCCTGGGGGGCTGTGCCCATGGCAACCCTGCAGGGTGCTGCCAGGGCTCTGTGGGGGGCAGCAGCCCCCACACTGCCCCCAGACAGGACAAAAGGGAGCCAGAGGGAAGGCAGAGAGGCTGGGGACAGGCTGGGGGACAGGTTAGGGGACAGGCTGGGGGACAGGCTGGGGGACAGCTGGGGGACAGGCTGGGGGACAGGCTGGGGGACAGCTGGGGGACAGGCTAGGGGACAGGCTAGGGGACAGGCTGGGAGACAGGCTGGGGACAGGCTGGGGGATAGCTGGGGGACAGGCTGGGGGACAGCTGGGGGACAGGCTGGGGGACAGGCTGGGGGACAGGCTAGGGGACAGGCTGGGGGACAGGCTGGGGACAGGCTGGGGGATAGCTGGGGGACAGGCTGGGGGATAGCTGGGGGACAGGCTGGGGGGTCTGAAGGGGAGCAGAGGGCCACTCCTGCAGCAGCGTGGATCCCAAGCCCCAGGGCTGCTGGCTGAAGACCCCCGAGTGGTAAGTGGCCATGAGGGGCGAAGCCCAGAGGGGCCGGACACGGGTCACATCAGCCCTTGTGGCTGGAGCTCTGGGAACGTCCTCAGGCCCATCTTCTGGGGAGCCTGCGTGGGTGAGAGACCAGAGGGCCCTCAGGGGAGCCCTGGCCATCCTTCATCCCCTGGTCCCTCAGCTGCCACCCATTCAGGGCCACTCTGCTGGGACCCACAGGCTGCCCAGCTCGGTGAGGGCTGCCCACCACTGGCCTCCCCCAGGACAGACCCTCTCTAAGGGACTCCATTCTGCCCCCAGGGCTCAGTGCTTCAGAGCTCTGACGTCATCGCGGGCACTGGACAACGGGGTTCTTGGCGCAGCCTGGACATTTCCAGGTCATGTGACTGAAAGCCCCTCCTCCCTGTACTATGGCCTGCTGGTCCCATGACCGTGGTCAGGAGGCCGTTTCTGTGCCCACTGTTGCCTGAGGGGATCAAGGAGTGGGTACAGCTGGGAGGGGGGATCTCCCCTCTGAGGGCGCTGGGAAGCCCACCTTCCTACCCTTCTTTGTCCCAACTTCCCTGGGTGGAGACTGTGGCCGGGCACAGGGCAGGGGTGGGAGGGCCGTGTCCAGGGAAGGTGGTGGTTACGAGAGGAACAGCAGGGCCTGGTAGAAGGTCCAATGCCCAGAAGATGAAACGAAATTGTCCTGACTTTCCACGGGGATGAGGAGGACTCTGGCTCCCAGCTTGGCCCCCAACCCACTCCCAAGGCTCCTTCAGGAGGGCAGAGGCCACCCACAGGTCCCTGGAGACAGGAACCCCTCAGTCCTTTCCCAGAGCTGGGAACCCAGGGCCAGTGCCCACACTTTCCAAGGACTTGGGGCTCAGCTCCCTTGACCTTCTCTGGACAAAGGACAGTGGCCAGAGTGTCTCTTCCTGACGTCGTCATACACCTCCATTCCTCGGACCTGCCCTGGGTGCTCTGGAGCTGGGTCCCTGCCACAGTGTGCTGGCCTTGAGGGCAGTCGTAAGCCAGCAGGGAAGGGGCTCCCGAGAGGCCATCCCAGAGGGAAGAGGGGAGGTGGCCAGGTCCAGGACATACTCCTAAGACCCTCTGGCAGTTCTGAGCACCCTCGGGTCACTGTAGACCCTGAGGAGCCCAGGCAGGAGACCACCAGTTGGGAGTGGGCTCCCTGCACCCCTATGCCCCTCTGTCCATCTCCAGCCAGGACATCAGGCAGGCTTCCCAGGTCTCCGGGAGGGAAGCCAGGGGAGAAACGCTGAAGCTCACAGAAGAAAAAGGGCCCCAGAGTGGCCGCTAGGTCACCAGTGGCCTTCAGACAGCCACTGAGACAGCCTCTCCAAGAAGCTGCCCCTGACCATGTCCGTGCGGTGCCCTTCACAGAAATGGCAGCAACCCCAGGTCTGCTGGTGGGAAGGTCACAGCGGGGCCTGAGGTGGTCCAGGAGGAGCAAAGGTCATGTGGGAAGAGGCCTGAGGAAGTGGCCAGAGGCGCTGGGTGTCCTCGGACCCCTTTGCCAGGGATTCAGAGGACAGTTGTCCCCAAGGCAGGTGAGCCCCAGGGCAGAATCTGCTGATCCAAGTGACAGAAGACCTCTGCCCCACGAGGGAGAGGGACGCAGCTCTCTCTGGCTGATGGGGGAGCACAGGCCCTGAGATCAGCAGCAGACAGCAAATTCAGGGGTGGGGACTGCGGGCCCCCATGCCTCGGTCGGCTCTGGGGCCACGATCCTCCCACCGTCACCTGCAGCTAATAGAAGGAGCGGAACCTGAGGAGGACCTGAGCAGGACCAAAGGAGGGCACCCCTGTCCTTTCCCACTGGCCCCCGTTATTTCTCAAGATAATGGGTGATGTCCAAAATCACACAGATGCTCAGTTATCACGCCAATGTCCATGACGTTGACCAGGCAGTCTGAGCCGGGGGCACCGCTCAGAACCCACGATGACGATAAAACCTGCAGGAAATCCACACAGCAGGCGCCTCCAGAGAGCAGGAAGCAGAGCCCATGAGGCCTCACACAGGCTGCTGGTCTTGAGGGCCGCGTGGCGAGGAGAGGAGCTCAGCCCAGCTGGCCGCAGACCCAGCACACAGGGAGGGACACCAGAGCTGGCTGTCACTGTCACACTCGTGGTGCCACCTTTCAAAGCCACGAGCCGTGAGGAGGACAGTTACTCCAGTGAGACTGTCTCTTCTGGCGACATTTTTGCATACACCCGCTATCTGGACCGGTGGAGCTGCACCCGTGTGGCACCTGGAGACCTGCACAGGCTCCAAAAGGCCACCGTGATGGAGGACCACGGTCAGAGCAGGAAACAGGACCCAGCGTCTCACTCTGCAGGCTCTGAGCAGCAGAGGCCCTGGCAGGAAGGCTCCTGCAGGCCTCTATCCCTGGCCCACAGCCCCCTGTTTGCAGAGGTCCTCCCTCTGCATGTGTCCCTCTGCATGCCCTGGATTCCCCCTTTTCCCGTGGACACCAAGCATTTGGGTTGGGCACCACCTAACGACCTCATTTTAACTCCTGTATCTCTTTAAAGGTCCCATCTTCTGAGGTTCCAAGGGTTAGACCTCCAACCCGGTTTTTGAGGAGACACAATTAATTGCTAAAACAAAACAGAATATGATTGTTGAAACAGATCCTGCCCCGGTAAGTGTACGTGGCCCTCATCCAGCCCACCACCAAGGCACCACACTGGGTCATTCTCTCCGCCGTCATGGTAACATGCGTCCTCAGCCAGCGTGGGCCCGTGGCCGGGAGTGAGACGTCTCTGCTGCGTCCCTCCTTGCTTCTCCGAAGGGCCATCTCCCATCACCTGCCACAGCGTGGCTGCACCCAGTCGGGCCTGGCGGACCCCACCCAGTGCCACCCACACCTTTCCTTCATTCTGCTCACTCTGCTGCTTGGCCCCTCCCCTCATAAATATCAATCAAGCACAGGAGAAAAACAGCTTCATGTTTGAGTCAGGGAGAAACAACAAATGGCAAATCAGACCTGAACCATTTTTCAGTCACAGCTTTAAAAGCAAGTCTATGTACCATATTTAATGAAAAAAAAAGTTTGAAAATAGAAATAGCTGTAGAAATGCAAAAACTATTACTTGACAGATTAAAAAAGACTCAGAACTTACAGAAATTAAGAATCTAGTAGTCAAACATTAAAGTCTCATGATTATGTATAGTTATTATGTGTCAATTAAAAATAAAAATAGGTATTTAAAAGCATGCTTGTCAAAATGGTGCATGCCTATAATCCCAGGAACTTGGAGACTGTGGCAATAAGATCACAAGTTCAAGGCCAGTCTGGGCAACTTAGTGAGACCCTGTCTCAAAATAAAAAGAACTGGTGATGTGTCTCAATAGTAAAGCATTCCTGGGTCCAGTCCCCAGTACCAAAAAAAAAAAAAAAAACCTTACTATAAAAACTTATAAAAAAGACCTAGATAATAAAGGCATGATTATCCTCCCCACAAAAAAGTCACTAAAACTGCCAGAGCAGAATGAATGGATTATTAGAAATTGCTGAGAAAAAAATTAGTGAAATGGAAGAAAACTCGGAAGAAATAATCCGGAATGTACCACAGAGAAACAGGGAAATAAAAATAGAATGCAGAAGCTGATTGATGAACAATGGGGTGAGAAGTTCTAACTCCTGCGCAAGGTAGGCTCTTCCAGAGCAGAGAGAGAGTAGAAAATATGGAAGAGAAAATATTGGGGTGAAAATCACCAACCCACGGGTTCATAGAGTCCAAAGAATCTAAAGTAAAGTACCTAAAAACAAGCCACAATTAAAACAAGTCTTTAATAAAACTTCATTTTACTAAAGACAGAGAAAACCTCAACAGTTATAAGGGAGCAAGGAGCCCAGATAATTCCAAGGAGCATCTGTTAACTGACTGAACAGCACTGTTGCTGAAAAGGCTGGGAACAGTGGGATGACAGGTCAAGGTGCAGAGAGGGAAGTGTTAACCTAGGGTGATTCAAGAACCAGAAAATATGTCTTTCAAGAATGAGAAAGGAAAAAGGACATTTTCAGAAACACCCATCACCACCACCACCACCACCATCACCACCACCAACAACAACAAAAAACACAACAAAGAATCTGCCACCAGGAGACCCTCACTAACGGAGGATTTAAAGGGAGAGAGAGCAATCTCCAAACCTAAACATGAAGACGGAAGAACTAACATAGAGGTGCCTACAGACAACATGACGCAACAGCGTATCATGTCAAAGGTGGAAATTAAATGCCCCAAAATACATTTGCATGCGCCCCAGAACACACCAGAAATTCAAGCAAAACCGCAGAGAATGAGGCAAACACACATTCATCATGGAATATTTCTTTCAGTAACACATAATAAAGCAGATCTATACTCATTAGGAGTACTTATAGATCTACAGAATAAATGAGAAATTTCAAATGAACAGGTATACAACAACTCTTATCCATTAATTGTAGAATACACATTTTCCCCAAATACACAGAAAAATATTTATAAAAGCAATTGCCTTACGCTTGGCCATAAAGCAAGGGCAGGGCCGGGCGAGGAGGCACACGCCTGTAATCCCATCGGCTTACAAGGCTGAGGCAGGAGGATCGAGAGTTCAAAGCCAGCCTCAGCAACTTAGCAAGATTCTAAGTGACTTAACAGGACCCTGTCTCTAAACAAAAATATAAAAGGCGCTGGGGATGCGGCTCAGTGGTTGAGTGCCCTGGGTTCAATCCCAGTACCAAAAACAACCAAAAAAAAGGAAAGGGGCTGAACAGTAGGTGGCAAGTTAACACGGGAGAGTTAAACTCATAAGTGGCTTCTGAATGACCTGTGGGTTCCAAACATCCCAAGTGAAATCAGAACATATTGGTACTGAGTGGCAGTGGAAGTCACATAGTAAAATTTGTGGGGTCAGGGTCTTCGCTCTGTGGCAGAGCTCTTGTCTTGCACAAGCAAGGCCCCAAGTTCGTTCCTCAGCCTTGAAAAAAGAAAAAAAATTGTGAGATTTATGTAAAGTTGTATTTAGAGGGAAAATAAATCATGTTTATGTTAGAAGAGTGCCTGATCATTAATGAGCTAATCTCCATCTCAGTACATTTGGCAAAGAATACTAAAATAAACTCCACAAAAGTATCAAGAAAGAGTAATATTAATAGAAATATAAATTAATAAAACACCAACAAAAACAAAGGCATTTACCAGAGCAGATAAGCACATGGTTATTTGGGAGAAAAAAAAAACTAACACTGTCAATGCTCTGATGAGACTCATTAAGAATCAAGAACAATAACACAAATGATTTTTTAAAAATCCCTACAGACCTTGCAGCCAGGAAAAGGTAATAGGAGGATATTGTTTTTAAAATAAACTTTAAAATTTAGATGAAAGAGGGAATTTCTAAAAACCTATCAAAACTTAAGAAGAAATAGAAAGCCTGTAATTATAGAAGCAATTGAATGTTTACTAAAATTTTTCTCTTAAGGGAAACTCCAGGTTTAGAAAATTCAAATGCTCAGGAAAGAGATAATTCCAATCTTACAAAATCTCTTCCCTCAAAAAAAATTAGATAAAAAAGGAATAGCTCCTAGCTCATTTAATGAGGCTGATATATTAAAGCTAGCCAAAACTAACAAATGCACCATAAGAAGGGAAACGCACCACTAGGACCAGTTGTGTCTTCTTAATCAACTTTGTTACTTTCCCAAAGAGATTTTCCCCAGAGGTCTTCCCAGAGGTCTTCCCAGAGGTCTTCCCAGAGGTCTTCCCAGAGGTCTTACCCAGAGTTTTGTTAGATGTACTACTGGGAGTTCTGTGGGTTTGGCTTTTTTATATGGCATTTTAAAATATGTAAAATTTTGTAAATTTTCTAGCAGTTTTTAATTTTATCTAAATATAATTGATTTCTATACATTTAGTGTCTGCTTTGCTAAACTCTTGTTAAATGTCATCTGACATTTGTTCTATCTTTCCAATTGTGTCTGTTAACTTCTTCTCTGGTCCCCTGTGCTGGCTGGGGACCACAAAATAGGTGAAAATATCACTACAAAAAATAAAGGCTAGGGCTGGGTTTGTAGACATAACTAAAATGGAAAAAAAAAGTTTCAGAGCACTTATCTCACATGTGTGAAGCCCTGGATTTAAGCCTCAGCACCAATAAAAATAAAGATATTGTGTAATCTACAACTAAAATTTTTTTTAAATAATAAAAATAAAGACTAGTCAGGACCATGGTACATGCTTATAATCCCAGCAACTTGGGAGGCTGAAGCAGAAGGATCACTGCCGCAGTCCGGCTGCAGCAGAATAACCGGGGGTGACAAATAACTTCTGTAGATTGATGCAGCAGGAATGGAAGCCCTTTATTGTAGGACAACAGAGCTATTTATACATTTTGCACAGCTTATCTAATTAGCATTAACTAGATACATCAGTCAACCAATAAGGAATCTCCACACTTAATGGCTTGCTTTTGTTACTTCTCAAACCACTCCCTCTGGCATTTTGCCAGGCACCATCCAGACTTGTTTACGAACTCTAACATTTCTCTGGCAAAATACCATGTGTTATTTTGACTTGTCTACAGACCTTAACAATCACAAATTTGAGCTCAGCCTCAGCAATTTAGCAAGGACCTAAGCAACCTAGCAAGACCTTAGCAAGACCCTATCTCAAAATTAAAACTAAAAAGAACTGGGGCTGTAACTCAGAGGCAAAGTATCCCTGGGTTCAATCCCCAGTAAAATTAATTAATTAATTAATTAATTAAATACAACATTATAGAAAAAGAATAATACCTCATGACAAGATTGGGTTATACCCAGCTATCCTACTCCTCATTTTATATCCAGAGAACTTTAAAACAACATACTACAGAGACACAGCCACATAAAGGTTTATAGCAGCACAATTAACAATATCTAAATTGTGGGACCAACCTAGACGCCCTTCAGTTGATGAATGTATAAAGAAACTGTGGCATATATACACAATGGGATATATTACTCAGCAATAAAAGAGAATAAAACCATGGCATTTGCAGGTAAATGGATGGAGTTGGAGAATATAATGCTAAGTGAAGTTAGCCAATCCAAAAAATCCAAAAACTGAATGTTTTCTCTGATATAAGGAGGCTGATTCATAGTGGGGATTGTGCAGTAGCATGGGAGGATTAGACAAATTTTAGATAGAGCTAAGTGGAAGAAGGGGAAGGGAGGAAGGGCATGGGGGTAGGAAAGACAGTGAAATGAGATGGACACCATCACCCTTAGTACATGTATGAAGTCACGAATGGTGTGACTCTACTTTGTGTACAAGCAGAGACATGAAAAATTGTGTTCTATATGTGTACTATGAAATGAATTGCATTTTGCTGTGATATATAACAAATTAGAATAAATTTTAAAAATTGGGTTATACCTGGAATGCAAAGTTGGTTTAACATTAGGAAATGGAAAAAAAAAATCACATAAGTGGGAAGGAACCTTTCAATAATTTCAATAGATGCGAGGAAACATGTTTGGTAAAACTCAATAAAATTCAATAACTTTTCATTATGTAAAAATTACAAGGGCTGGGGTTGTGGCTCAGCGGCAGAGTGCTTGCCTAGCATGTGCAAGGCCCTGGGTTCGATCCTCAGCACCACATGAAAGTAAATAAATAAAATAAAGGTATTATGTTCAACTACAACTAAAATATAAATATTTTTAAAAACTACAAATAAAGAAGAATTTTCTTAATTTGATAGAGTATTTCAAAAGTTGTACAGGTAGCAGCTTATTGTATTTACACTCAAGACCCAGAACAAGGTAAGGATATCCTGTTTCATGGTCACCTTCATGTTGGATTGGAGGCCCCAGCAGCACAGGGAAACCAGAGGAAGAAAAGACAGAATGATAATGGAAAAGCAAGTGTCAGATAATACTTAACAAACATGTAATAGACACTAAATCAATATATAGAATCAATTATATTTACAGATGACATTAAAAACTGCTGGAAAATTTACACATTTTAAAAGAGTACATACAAAAATATCCAAAACTATAAAACTCCCAATAATAAATCTAGCAGAAGATGTACAAGAGCTCTGTGGAGAAAGTAATAAAGTTTACTAAGAAGACACAAATAAATGGGGAGGTGGAATGTTCATGGATCACAAGATTCAATGTTGTAAGTGTAGCCATTATTCTTAGAAAATGACTTGGAGATTCAATGTGATTCCAACCAAAATCCGCCATGTAAAGGGACAGACTGATTTTCAACTTCATATAAAACACCAAGACCCAGGAGAGCCACGTCATTCTTCAGGGAAAGCAGGTGGGAGGGAGCTCCTCCTGGGCGTCACCCTCCAGCGGCCCGTGGAGTCCCCAGTCTGTGATTCTGCGGCCTGTTCCACCAAAGTGACTCGAGGGCATGACAACAGGCTGGCACCATCACCCCGAGCTTAACCTCCAGGTGCGTGGACTTGCTCTCATGGCTCACCCATTACTTTCTCAAAAGAAACACGTTCATTTCAAATGATCAAAAATGGCATATTTGTTGCTTAATTTTAGTTTTTATAGGTGACCAGTGGGACAAGAAGACCTGATGGGTTAAAGAAAACGGATATACAAAAAGACACCAAAGACCAAATAGTGACCGAAGGACAGCAGAGATGCCCCCTTTGTCAAGTGCTGAGGGGGAGGACTGGGGATGTGGCTCAAGGGGTAGTGCGCTTGCCTGGCATGCGTGCCGCCCGGGTTCGATCCTCAGCACCACATACCAACAATGATGTTGTGTCCGCCGAGAACTAGAAAATAAATATTAATTCTCTCTCTCTCTCTCTCTCTCTCTCTCTCTCTCTCTCTCTCTCTCTCTCTTCTAAAAAAAAAAAAAAACTTTAAAAAAAAAAAGTGCTGAGGGGGTGAAGGACGGGCCTCTCCCCACGTGGTCAGGACTACTGACCCCCACCCGGGAACAGCCGGCACCGGCACCTCCCCTGCACCCCACTCGCCCGGTCCCAGGCAGCTGAGTACAGGGACCGCCGTCCTGGCCAGCTTGCTTAGGAGAGTCCCAGGACAACCCAGCATGAGCTGATCGCCCTGAACAGGTCAAGCAGAAACACAAAGCCATAAAGAATCTATAATGTATTAACACAAGACCATCTTTCCAAACTCTCCCTAGAAAAAACAGTCATAACCAAGATAAAGAAGAAGTATCCATAAAGAGAAAGAAAATTAGGTTGAAATCAGTCACCTACAGTGGTCAGGGGCTGTCCTCAGGGGCAGACCCATTTAGACGGTCTTTGAGGAGCGCACTCCTGGGCGGGGTGAGCTTCCAGGTCCTGGGAGGACCCCCACCAGAGCATCTGTGAGAAGACAGCCACCTAGAAGGACATGCACAGGACACGCAAGTCACGTCCAGAAACCAACTTCCAATGGCCCAAAAGGCCTGAGGAAATGTGCGTGACCTGGGCCATCAAGAACAGGACAAGCAGCCTGCTGACCCGCACACCTGGACAGTGCTCACCACACCTGGGCAGGCACACGGGGACAAGACACACAGACCTCCACTAAAGAGACCAGGGACAAGGCCCAGGCCGGCGGCGAGAGTCCACAGAGCCAAAGTGCAAAGCTCTGCCCTGCCGTGCTCTCTGAGAAGCCCAGCGGACGCTCCCCACGGGGACCGCCATGACCTAACCCACGGGATGGCCAGGAGCGCCTGGGCTGCAGACAGCTTGGGAGCTGGGAGCTGGGGCCAGACAGTGAGCAGGCCCTTTCCCCCTGGCCACAGAGTCCACAGGGCCTGCCTACCGTGGTCGGCCACGGCAGCCGGGCGCCCACGAGGTTCTGCCCTTGCAGGAAGGACCCTGGTTGTGGGAGCCACTGCGGGGGCGGGGGGGGGAGCAGCTCCACCTTGTATGTTTTTGTAAAGAAAGACGTGACCTGGGAATCTGTCCACACCTCTTAAACAAAGTCCTCCACTTGGCATCCTGAGAAAGGCAGTCTTCTTTACAACTCCCTTCCAGTGCAGGGAGCAGCTCCCGGAGATGGGCACAGGCCTCCACCCACAGCAAGGGGCAGCAGGGTCTGGTGTTGGCACAGAACCCACACAGACATGTGGCAGACCCACCAGTGCCAGCAGTGCTGCTGAGCAGTCCTCGTGTAAGTCCTCTTATTATCTAACGGGGAAGTCCCACAGTCTCTGCACATTCTTAAAAAGAAAAAGCCCTCTGTTGCCAAGAAGTTTTTGAAAGTTGCTATTTTGGTAGGACCTATGAAAATTCAGCCTCTTCTCCCCGTGCTGACTCGGCAGCACGCTCAACTCACAGGCCCTATTTCCAGAGCCCAGTTGCCATCTGGGCTTTGAACAGATGTTTGGGACAAGAACCCTCCAAACACGAGTTTGTTCATTGTATTAAACAAAAGCAGCCCTGTTAATTTCAGTTCCATTCAGCACTGAATCTGAAGGGGGGAGCAGGGAATCAATATTTGCTAAGAGGAGAAGAACAAAATGAGTAGGGAGAAAACAATTATTTTCTGGCTTTTCAGAGAGTATTACAAATAATGATGGTTCAAAACCGTAAGAACTGCTCAAAGCACTGCCTGACATGAGCCCTTGAATCTGTGGTTCCGTTTACCCTCGTGTTCACTCTTTCCATGTAGAACTTGAATCCATGAGAATTTTTGTAGGAATACAAACTAATTGGTGAGCAAGTGTGTGCTTCTCTGCTGTGGAGTGCGTTCAGCTGGCCGGGGTCACAGCAGCCGAGAGCAGGCTGTGTTCTCAATTCCAGGCATTAGGCATTCCGGAAAATGAACCTACCCCAGCAGACAACTTCAAGGTCCTTCAAGAAAAATGCGTCCTGCCCCCTGCACCCCCTGAAGTCCCCCCCCAAACCCTCCCCCAGCATGCTTGAGAGCATCAGCACGAGCCGAAGATGGAGACAGAGGCCCGGCTCATCCGGGCAGCCATGTGCCGAGGGCCAGGCAGGGATGGAAAGCGCCAGTGTGAGTCACTCTGTTAACCAGGGGACCTGGGCTGGATCCCACAGGGCTCGAGGCCTGCCTGTTGCGAAACACCTTCCAGGAAATCCAGAGCTCCCAGTCTCAAGAGTGGAGTCTAGACTCTAAACTGCCATTTCACCCGACGGCCCCTCTGACAGAGCTGTCCACGGCTCGGCTTCTGGCAGGAACACCATGGGCCTCTCTTGCTTGACCTGATCTGCCCAGTGTGTACACCAGAGGACGAGGACAGGCCTCGCCACTGCTCCCTGTGATGGACAGGAGGGCCGGGCAGTGCCGCTGCACTAGCCATCGGGCAAGCCTGGGAAGCAGGCAGAGAGCCCTGGCCACGCCACCCTCCTGTGTTCTCTGCCCTGCCTGGGCCTCGGCTGGGCCTGTGGCATTCCTAAGCCAGTGGTCTCCTGCCCCTGATCCCTGACTCCTTCGTCCCTCTCGATGTTATTTTTCAGTGGACAAGGTCTGGACGCACAGCTCAGAGGTGGACAAGGTCTGGACGCACAGCTCAGAGGTGGACAAGGTCTGGACGCACAGCTCAGAGGTGGACAAGGTCTGGACGCACAGCTCAGAGGTGGACAAGGTCTGGACGCACAGCTCAGAGGTGGACGAGGTCTGGACGCACAGCTCAGAGGTGGACGAGGTCTGGACGCACAGCTCAGAGGTGGACGAGGTCTGCATGCACAGCTCAGAGGTGGACGAGGTCTGGACGCACAGCTCAGAGGTGGACAAGGTCTGCATGCACAGCTCAGAGGTGTAGGACCACACAGGACCCAGGCTCTCAAGTCACAACTCCTGTCCTTGACTTCCCAGAGCAGCAGGAGCACCGTGGTGGCCCCCTTCCCACCTGTGGGTTGGGACACCATGCTGCCTTCTCAGAAGCGGAACAGGCCAGGAGGGAGTGGCCCACAGGCAGCTGGTGCCCAGCGAGGGACGCTGGGGTCAGCCCAGCTCTGGGCATGCTCAGACTGTGCTGGTTGGAGGGGGACACAGACATGGCTGGGGTCAGAGCCCAGGGCACGTCAGGCAGGGTCTGAGCTGAGCGCTTGGCCCCAGCATGGAAGGTGGAGGACACGAGAAGCAGGGTCAGCAAGGAGACCCCAAGAGCTGCCCAGGTGCAAGGCCCAGCACCAAACCAGAGGCTGAGGGCCACCCCGAAAGGGTCTCCTTGGAAAGAGAGGTTGGCTTTGGCTGGGGGATTGAACAAAATGATTTCTCTGCCCGCTTGTGTGGCAAGACTGCGCTGGCCCGCGCTGGCTCCTGCAGCGACTGTGGCTCGGGGTCGAGAGCAGCCCCTGTGCTCTGCCCACATCCAACACCCAACTTGACGTGCGGCAGGCAGGGATGCTGGAGCCGCTGCAATAACACACGAGAGGGCCCAGTGGACAGGACCCTTGACCCTGGCCTCCAGTGAGCTGTGTCCCTGGTGGAGTCCCAGAGTCAGCCTTCCTCTTTCTGTCCCCGCCGTCAGGGCACAGAGCCAGTCTCTTGATGTCTGCCATGGGGCATTGACACCAGAGCTGAGCAGCTGCCACCAACTGCCCCAGAGGCTGGTGTTGGCATTCAACAGTGCCCTCTCCAGGGCAGGAGGCCCAGCGCCCAGGCTCTGAGCCAAAAGAGCCGTCCCACACTCTCTCCCCTGTCTCCTCATATAAGATGCATTCAGTTAGTGCATACTGTGTGCTGGGAACCGAGGTGGGTGCCGCACACGCACTAGCCCACATGATGCTCCGGTCCTTGGGGTGGTGGCCTCCTGACACCAATCTCAGGCCGCGGAGCAAGAGCCTGAGCACAGAGCCACTGGACGCCTCTCCCGGGAGGCATGAGGGTCAGGTAATGTCTCCACAGAGTCGGCCCTGGGGGCGTGGGTGGGCCACCACGCTGAGCGGCAGTGGCAGACACAGACTCAATTCTGTCACCTACACAGTCCTTAGATGGGACGGCATTCCTAGCAGGAGGGGACAGGGTCCAAACGTGCGGAAGAACATCAGTACAAGGGACTGTCCTTCCCGCGGTGAACCGCTCAGGCCCCTGGAGGGAGCAGCGCCCGCTGACACTCAGCCTGGGCGCCAGCCTGCACTTCTCTGCTGCCAGGGAGGCACAAAGTGGTCTTTGATGAGCCGGATGGGTGCCCAGGGGCCAGTCTACTTCTCCACGTGCAGAACAGGTGGGTGCTGGCCACGACCTCCCACTCCAGCCCGGCAAGGGGACCGTGATGGGAGAGGGGATGTCGATCTGACCACCAGCCTTCCAGGGGTGCGATTCTGAGGAGCTAACCAAGACCACCAAGAGGCACCCTGTGGCGTTTGTAGACTAGGGAATCAGGGCAATGGAAGCCGTTGGCCAGTTCTCCACAGCTGCGACAAAATGCCTGAGAAAAACATCTTAGAGCAGGAAAGGTTCGTTTTGGCTCGTGATTCAGCCCGTGGCCTTGGCTCTGTTGTTTCTGGGCTGTGGTGAGAAAGAACATCATGGCGGGGAATGTGTGGCAGAGCAGAGCTGCTCACCTGGCCGCTCAGAAGCAGAGAGATAGAGAGGGTGTCAGCCAGGTGCTGGGGACAAGACACACCATCAGCGGCCTGGCCCAGTCGCCCACCTCTTCTACCAGGCCCTCCTCCTACGTTTCCACCTCCCACACAGGAGCCGGCGGACAGTCCAGATCCAACCTACAAGAGAACCTCCTGGACCTCCAGAGTGTAAGACTGGAAGACGCCACACCACATGACACAGATCACCAAAGAGGTTTCCACTTTATCACCAAGGGCTGTGTGTCTGTATCGGTCTCAGGAGAGGTCGCAGGCTGAGGTAGACAGCAGGGCGCCCGTATATTGGCAAGCTCTTCCAGATGTCAGTTCCAGAGCCCAAGAGTTAATTCTAATTGGGGCTAAGGCTTCCCACCAGCAGGGTTTGAACATTGGCACCGGCAGGAACATTTTGCGCCAGTGAAAGAAACAAAGAAGGTAAAGAGGGTCATTAGATGCCATGTTGGTTTTTTTTCTGGGGTGCTGCGCCATTGTATGTTTTCCCAACATTCCTCCCTTTTTGTTTTCTTAGGAAGTGGGGCGTCGTTGGTCAAATCTGGCTGCTTCCAGCTGTGCAGGGGCAGCGTAGGGCCTAGAAGGGGAAGTGGAGGAATGTTGGGGGGGGCAGGTCTGGGGATATCATGGCAACCAGAAATAAAACCCAGTGGCTATAGACAGCTACTTCCATAGGGGTGAAGTCTACGAAAGTTCCCTGAAACCACAAGTCGTCAATGGCATCGAACCAGTCCTGGATGGAGGAGATTGTTGGTATCAGCCGCGGGTCCTGTAACAGAGACTCTAGGAAATACTGGAAGCGTTGCCTTGACATGGCATCACCAGCACCTAAAGGAAATCAGAGTGAACAAAAACAGGATGAAGATGAAAATTAAAGCAAATGTCAGTTTTTGGCAGAAGTTCCATGTCAGGGGACTGACAGAGAAAAGGCCAGGGGCCATGAGGAGGCTTAAAAGGACATAAAGGCTCAAGAATCCAGGCTGGCAGATTAAGAGGGTCTCCGGGCTCATTGTCTCCCGCTGTCCGCTGTCCGTTGCATTCCATCGCGCCTGGTAGTGAGCTTCAGCAACGAGTGAGCTGTTCTCTTGAGGATGTTGGGGGTTCATGGGTCATCAGAGGTTGGTAGTACCTAAGCAGAGGCTGGTTGAAAGTTTGGTTAGAGATCTTCCGTAATTGGCCCTGTAGGAAGCGAAGCAGACAGGGAAGGAACAGACACATCAGGAAAAGAAGACATATGGGCCCTAAAAGGGGTAACAGCCACGATTGGAAGTGGGCTAAAAAGAAGGTGGCAAATGGGTTTCGGTTTGGTGGATTTTTCAAAGAGGTAGCCAAGTCGGTGAGCTTGACTACATTAGTTTCCACAAGGCCTGATTCGTTGATGTAGTAACAGCATTCTTCCCTCAAGAAAAAGACAGGTTCCACCTTTTTCGCTGTGAGTAAGTGTATAGCTCGTTGATTTTGAAGAGTAACTTGAGCCAAGGATGTGACCTGCCTTTGTAAAGATGATAGAGATTCTGCCGTAGCAGTGAGCGCTTGTTCAAGTTTAGAACTTAAGTCCTGTACAGCCCATAAGGAGTGTCCTAGAGCTCCACCAGAAATTCCTGCTCCCACCGCAGATACAGCCAGTGAGAGACCCACCAGTATCAGAAGGAAAGCAGCCCGCTTACTCTGCACTGGGGGAGACAAGAGGGCCTGCACTTCAGCTGGGGTATAGTCAGTTGTGGGACAAGCGTCACCAGTATACATGGGGTGGAGGTGTTGGTGGATAAGACAGTGATGAGAGAACCATTACACCAGAAGAATGAGCCAGGTGGTGCATAGAGGGCGAAGTTAAAGGTGATGTTGGCAGAACTTTGACTGGGAGACACCCAAGCCCAGGAGGCAGCACCAGGGAATCACAGTATGGTGAGACTCCTCGGGCTCCCATAATGGAGCGTTGGGTGAAAGAGTTCGGAGGGAACAGAGGGCAGAAGGAGTGGAGAAGTTTGAGAGGTCAGAAGACTAGAAGTTCAAGGGAACCGCTGCAAGCAAAGGTCGAGTCAGAGAGGCACATAAGTAGCAATCAGTTGGTGTGATGGCGGGGAGGGCTAGATTTAGGAAGGTTACAGTTTCAGTAAGTAGTCGTAGCCATGAATACTGGGGTGGACTCCCGACATTAGGCTGGATCCTGTATGGAGTCCAACAACTGCTGTTCAGAATGCTTTATGTCAGTAGAGATTATAGCTACTGAGGGCTGGGAGGGTTGAAGCTCTCGGGAGATGGAGATGGAGCCACAGGGGGTGGGAGAGGATATGTCACAGTAGAAGGAAGCATTTACCCTTAGAAGTCCAGCGTGGAAGGTTAGGGTCAGTGATAGCCAATTGATAGCCCCCCGAGATCAATCTGAAATTTCCAACGCGGGAATCCCCAGTGCATGCATGTGGGTTATGAACGTTACATGACCAGGAGGGGCACCCCCATAGGTTTCGGGCCACCATTTGCAGTAATCCTCTGTCTGATCATATAAGAAGCAAAGGTAAGGCCTAGTGGCTATTTTTAAAAGTTCAGAATTCTGGTAGGAGAGGGGAAGGAAGATAGATGCATTACATCCGGTAGGGGCGCAGTCGACTGAAGAAACTAGGTGAGTGTCACAAGGACAAATGTCTCGTTACATATGCCTTGGACATATGTCCCTCTGACTTTGAATCTCCAAGTATCATGGTGGAGTAGGGTAGGTGGGACACAAAGGGGGGGGAGTGACAGGAAAGTTTTAGTTGATTGAGAAAGGCATCCATAGAACAGCTCAAAGGGGCTAAGGCCTGAGGGGGCTCTAGGGGTTGCCCGAATCTGGGTGAGGGCCAATGGCAAAAGACTGGGCCAGGACAGTCTGCGTTCAATAGCAGGTTTAGTGAGATGGTCCTTGAGGATGCCGTTAGGCCTCTCAACCTGACCCCAGGATTGGGGTCAGTGGGGGACGTGGGGCCTCCAGGTGCTGTTAAGGCCTTTGGAAACTAGTTAAACCATCCGAGAAGTGAAGGCTGGACCGTTGTCTGACTGGATGGAGGCAGGAAGTCCAAACCTAGGAATGACCTGCTCAATGAGGATGAGGCGACGGTGTCAGCAGTTTCCCTGGAGGTGGGGAAGGCTTCTGTCCAACTGTAAGAGAGTGCTATCCCCAAGTCACAGCAGTTAAATCCTGTGTCAAGGCCTGACCAAAGAGGTAGGGACTGTCCCTGAAGCCTTGGGGTAGGCCTGTCCATGTCAGCTGTTGAAACCTAAGGAATGTAGGGTCTTCCCAGGTGAAGGCCAAGAGGTAATAAGGGTCAGGATGCAGAGGCACTGTAAAGAAGTCAGCTTTAAGATCCAGGACAGTAAAGTGAATGGTCAAAGGGGGATATGAGAAAGAAGAGCGTGAGGGTTGGAAACCACCGAGTGGATGGGAATAAATGCCTCATTAATTAGGCGCAGGTCCTGGACTAAGTGATAGGCTCCTGAGGGTTTGCGTGCCAGAAATATGGGAGTATTACAGGGGGAGTCAGTAAGAACTGGGAGTCCCTGGGTCAGCAACCGGTGTATAATGGGCTTAAGTCCCTTCCTATGGGTTTTGGAGATAGGAAATCGGGAACACAAGGAAGTTTAGTTTGGTGTTTCAGGTGGATAAGGACTGGCATGTGGTGGGAGGCTATGACTGGTGTGGAGATGTCCCAGATCTGGGGATCAACTAGTTCAGGGGGCAATGGCCCAGTAGGTACTGTCAGGTCATTAGAGAGGTAAGAGTCAAAGGCAGAAGGAGGTGGGTGGTAGTATCCTTGGGGTGTAATGGGAGGGTGGCTCCTAGTAATTGGAGAACACTTTGCCTAGGAGAGGAACCGACAGGATGGAATGACCAGAAGAGTGTGAAAGGGTGTCCCTCCAGGGCACAGGCCACCTTTACAGTTCTTTTTGGGAGAAGGGTTTGTCATCAATCCCCATAACTGAGGCCTAGAGTGGGCAGGCAAGACAGAATAGGTAGCCCCCCTGTCCACAGGTAAGGTTATGGACTTACCCGCTGCCTGGAGCGTTACCCTGGGCTCAGAGAGGGCTGAGGGGGTCTTTGAATCTGGGCTTCTTCAGTCTTCTGCGAACCCCAAAAGTTCAGGAGAGGGGACCGCCTGACTGGTCATACCCCTGTGTAGAGGCGCTGAGGAAAGGCCAGCCATGGGGCAGTCGCTCTTCCAATGTCCTGTCTGCTTACAGGTGGGGCGGGGCCTGGAAGGAGGCCGTGGGTCTGGGCATTGGCGAGCCCAGTGACCTTCGCATCCACATTTGAGGGAAGCCCCTGGTGGAGAGGGATGCTGGGTCCCCTCTGAAACTTCTGCTGGAGACGTAGGCCTCTGGGCCGCTGCCCAGGCCTGGGTTTGGGGTGTTACCCCTTTCTGCAATGGAGCCTGCTTTAAAGCCATCTTCAGCAGATCTCAGACAGGGGTCTGAGGGCCCTCCTCAGCTCATTTGAGCTTTTTCTAATATCATGAGCCGATTGAGTAATGAAATGGGTTGCTAACACTAGCCCTGATGGGAGACTCAATAATATAAAGGTAAAATTTCTAAGCTGACTCTAAGCTGCAAGAGTCTGAGTTAAAGTGTAAAAGACTGGGGATTGTAAGGTTTCTAAATTGAAAGGCTTGGGCTAAAAATAATAATAATAGGCCAGGTATTGTTAAAATTCCTCTGCTACCCCCAGAACCTGTAATCTTTGTAGCTGTTAGAACAATACCTGAACTGCCCAGTAAATATTTCCATTGATTCCCTGGTTGTTTATTAGCTAAGGGCTCCAAATAGCTCAGACGTAAGCATCCAGGCCACAAAACCAATCAGTTTAAATGTGTACCCCACTCAGGGGTGACCAATCACCCCTGCCCAGATTGTTCCCGCCAATAGACGTACTAATCATGGCTCAGGGTTGTTGTTCAATTTTCCCGCGCCTCAAGATGATTTGTTCTGATGTATGCGAAGCCCCCCACCCTCTCCAAAAAGTGTACTTAAGCTCTGCTTGACCTCTGCTCTGGGCTCTGGGCTGCTCTCCCTTCCTGAGTGAGCCTTGAGCCCCAGCATGCTGGTTCAATAAAACTTCCCCCTGCAATTGCATGAAGCTGGTCTCTTGTGTGGTCTCTCCCTCCGACGCTCCGCCGGACCCTTACAATATCCAGCTTAATGTATTTGGTTAGGGCCTCTGTAAGGCGGTTGAGAAATAAGGATGGATTTTCATCGGGTTCTGGGTAGTGTCCTTCAGTTTATCGAAGTTAACTACCTTATTAGAAACCGCTTGCATGCAGTCCCAGTTAGGTTCAGTTATGGGACGTGCACTCGGACTATCCCTTCAGCACCAGCTACTTCCCTGAGAGAACAAAGGAACTGTGAGTTATCTAGGAGAAGAGAGGCGGGAGTAGGGGGAGGGGAGGGCTTATCACTGGAAGAGGTGAGCAGAGTTGGGGGAGAGGCTCGGAGAGATCCCACCCATTGCAGCCAGGTGGGACCCATCCTGCCTGCCCGTTGAAACCGGGCAGCAAAGGAAGGGTATTTGGTATTTTGCGCGAAAGCTGCTGCTGTGCAAGGAAGGTGAAGGATGGCGGCTTTGCCCGCCGTTTGAGGTGGGATCCTGAGGCCTCTCCAAGCTGCTGAGGGCACACTGACGGCCCGTTTAGCTCGCCGCACCGGGAAGGTGGAGCACCAGCGCACGTATGCACGTGTCTGGTGGCCAGGCAGCCTAGAAGGGCGCAGGCAGAGCCACAGGTGACAGCGGCAGCAGCAGCAGTGGTGGCAGGGAGGGGACACGAACGGGAGGAAAAGGAGGGGGAGGTGTGCAGGCAGGGCCTCGGGGGCGGCTGCAGCAGGGAGAGGGACGCAGATGCTGTACCCCTGGGAGGGAGAGCAGACATGTAGAGCAGAGGGAAGGGCGCAAGGGGAAGGTTGGGAACAGAGAGCAGAAGGGGGAGGGGGGCCTGGGAACTCTTTCTACCCTTTCAGGCACCAGCAATAGTTAAAAGGTCCCGGAGGAAATTTGGATCTAAGGAGCCTTCTGGAGGCCAATGATTGTCATTATCTAGCGGATATGTGGGCCAATCTTGGGTACAGAATCTGATAAGGATTTTGGGCTTGAGATCCGGGAGAGAGAGTGTAGCCAAATTCTTAAGGAGACACTTGAGTGGCGAGGTTTCTGGTATAGACAGGAGGCACCCATAGTTAGAGAGTGGAGGAAGGGAGAGCAGAGGGGGAAAAAGAATTAACCCGGACCGCAGGAGCTTCCTCGAAGCGTAGAGCAGAGGGAGGATCACCTGGGCGTCCCCGAAGTGACCAGTCCACTGCGAGTAGGCACAGAGGGCACAGCTCGGTCGTCACCGACGAAGTGTTACCGCTGTTGACCGGTGACGAGTTCTTGCTCCCCGATGTTGAAGAATAACACCAAAGAAGCACGCCGAGGCAAGGTCAGAGTAGAGATTAGAAATTTATTAAAGGACAGCAGAAAAGACTTCTCCCGGAGGAAGAAGGGGACCCAGGAGGTGGTATCCGTGGAAGTGCGGTTGTTTCCCCTTTTTATAGTTCTTTCAGTGATGGAATGTAGGTGGGAAGGCCCGAGGGGTGGGACACAGGTGGGCCAAAGAAGTAGTCTGGGCAGGAAGGACTTCATTAACACTTCTTTGTGATGGGCTGTCTTCAAATCTGCTGGGGGCTATTCATTAATACTTCTTCCAGGTGGACTTTGGCCTAGGGCCTTTTCAGGACTTCACTAACATTCCATGAGTTGTCCTGTGTTTTCCCTGAGTCATTCCCAGCATGGCCTCCATTTTAGATTTCACTCGGTATTAGACCCGATTTACCTAACTACACTGACTACCTAACTTTAAATCTGGCTTCAAAAGTGCAGTCTGTGTGACCCTGTAAGGGTGGAGGCCGCGGGTCACCTGGTGCCAGGAAAATTTCCCACCAGAACGAGAAGTTTAAAGAAGGAAGGAAAGAGCAGAGCCCCAGGGAACACAGCCCCTGGCCGGAAGTTCAGCTCTGGGCTGAACACAGCTCCAGCGGGGCACACATCTCCACCGGGCAGGGCTCGGCTGGAGCCAGAAGTTCAGCTCTGGGCTGAACACAGCTCCAGTGGGGTGCAGGGCTCCGCCGGGCGGGGGCAATCGCAGCCCCAGGCCGGGCGGGGCGCAGGGCTCCTGGTGGGGCAAGCGGCTCCCCCGGGACAGCAGTGCGCGGCTACCACAGTGCGCTGCTCTGCGGAGGAGGAAGAGACCAGGGAGCCCCTCTCTGTAAACCCAGAAGCCTCACGCCTCAAAGGGAAGCAGGTCGCCAGAGGGTCCACTTCGACCAGTGAAGGTCTTAGTGGGGTGTGTTCCCTCCTCCCCACCGGGCGTCAGGAGTGTGCCCGACATGGAGTCCGAAGGGAGTCGGCGAGCCAGGGAGGGGGGAACGTACCTAGGCCGGGTCAGTGGTGAGTGCAGGCAGCCCGTGCCCAAAAAGACAGACGAGGGCAAAATGTGTCGTTGGTGACAGCAGTGGCAGAGACGGGGCTCGGTTTGTCGAGCACGCCGTCTCGCAGGTTTCGGCACCACTGTAAGACTGGAAGACGCCGCACCACACGACCCAGATCACCAAAGAGGTTTCCACTTTATCACCAAGGGCTGTGTGTCTGTATCGGTCTCAGGAGAGGTCGCAGGCTGAGGTAGATAGCAGGGCGCCCGTTTATTGGCGAGCTCTTCCAGATGTCAGTTCCGGAGCCCAAGAAGTTAATTCTAATTGGGGCTAAGGCTTCCCACCAGCAGGGTTTGAACATTGGCGCGGCGGGAATGTTTCCCACCAGTGAAAGAAACAAAGAGGAGAAAGAGGGTCGTTAGGCGCCATGCTGGGGTTTTTCTGGGGGGCTGCGCCGTGCTATGCTTTCCCAGAACAGAGCACAGTGGTCCCAGGGCTCCTCTGGGTCTCAGGAATCAGACTCTGCTCGGAAGCCCAGAGGACACTGTCCAGCTCTGCTAAAGGCCGCTCTTGTGGGTGCAGCACGTGTCCAGGATGAGGTGCCTCCTCTCCGCACAGAGAACCGCACAGGGAGGCCCCAGCAGAGGGGCCCTGACGCCGTCCACAGTGCAGGGAAGGACGTGGTCCTCCCGCAGGTCGGGCCTCTCTGTGTGCTCCGCCCGGGCTCCTCAGGGAAGAGGCCAGCACCACCCTCCCCTCCCCAGGCCTGGCCAGCGACCACATCCCCTCGCAAGCACACCATGGAGACATCCGCGACCAGGGGCGTGACCTCAGGGTGTGTTCACAGCTGCAAGAGGCTTTTCCACTTGAGTCTTTAAAAACAGGTTGCCACCCCCCTGGGAGGGGGATCAAGCACAGCCCATTTCTGAGTCCAACGAAGGAAAGGACGTTTGTGGATGTTCAGTTTGTGCCTCAGCAACTACCAAAGGGAGCCTTGAGGCCTGACGTGGGCCCTTTGGTTGTGTGCCTCAGGTCCGCTCTGGCCTATCTCCAGCAGCCTGCTCCAGGGGGAGGGGAGGCCCTGCCCTCCTGGCCTCCACCCCTCAGGCCCAGGGCTGCCATGGGCATCTGGGCAGCAGCAGCCTCACAACTGCCAAGACTCGGCTTCAGAGGGAGTGCAGCTGGGTAGCTGGGCAGCGGACGGGAGGCTGGCTCTGTTCCCTGGTCAGCCTGCCCGTCACCGGCACACGCACACGCACACGCAGGCACATGGGCACGACCTGGGCTGAGGCCAGGGTCCTTCTGCTGTCAGTCCACGACATCTCGAGCTCCGTCACCACAGTGCCACGTGGCGTTTAAAACAGGTGACACTGTGCGGCATCCCCCTGCTGCTGGCTCCCGGCAGAGGACAGAGCCCACGCAGCCGGCAAGCCCCAGGCGGGGTGGAGGGGCCGGCGGCTGCGGTCCCAGGAATCTCTGAGCTCCCTTTTTCTCCTGGCCCTTTTCCAGAAGCTGGGCCTCGGTGATAGATTTGGGGGCTAGAGACGCTTTTTATATGCAGTTCAGTAATTTTCCGAACAGCAGCTGCCCTGGGAGCCCGGGCCGCCCTGGGCAGGCCTCCCCCAGCTCTCTGCCACACCGAGGACTCTGCCTGCCAGCAATGGGCAGCACCTGGGACCCTGAGGAGGCAGCCAGGCCCTGGTACAGGCAGCCACTGGAGCCTCACCCACTGCCCAAGTGACCTGCAGAGGCCCTGCCCTCCCCAGGCCTGGGCAGGGCTGCAGCTCAGACAGGACGGGCCCTTGCCTGCCTCACTGAGTGGGATGCAGGGGCCACAGGCAGGTGGCAGAGGGGCCTGGCGGGGGCCCAGCCACCACGGCCTGCAGTGGCAGAGGACTGGGGGATGGGCGGAGCGCCAAGGTGCCGCTTCAGAAATGAGGGCTCTCCAAACCCCCGTATCCCACCGTGTCCTGGGACGGCTTTGAAGAGTGTCCCAGCACACAGAGAGGGACAGGCCCAGATCTGTGGCTTGGGCAGGTCACCAACTTCTCTGAGCATCCCCCCACCCCCTTGAAGGAAGGAAGGGGTGCTGCCTGAACGAGGCCACTCCAGTGAGGACCCCACACGGGCCTTGAGGCCTGTAAGGGCCCCGCTGCCCCTCGGTCTCCTGCCCAGAGGCCCACTGAGCCCATGGTGTCTCCTGCCTGCTCCGTCCCTCCCCCCGACCTGCCTCTTCTCCACCCGTCCAGCACACTCACCTGGCCTGTCCTCTCCCAGCGGCCCACAGGCCACTGTGGTGGTTTTCCACTGGGCACAGAGCAGATGGCCCCCACCGCTCCAGCCCAGGTGGCACCTGCAGACATGCCCATGAGCCGCGGCCCCACAGAAGGGCACCGCTCCCCGGGTGCCCACAGAATTGCAGGTCCACTCCCACGCCAGCCTCCCGGGTTCCCGCACGTCAAGCCTCCAGAAGAGAGCTGTGGTGACGAGCACTGTGCACGCAGCTTCCCTGTCTTCCACCCGCCTCAGGCTTCAGGAACGTGCGCGTGCGGTGGACCCGAGATCGGAGTGAGTGCAGGCAGAGGGGCTTTCTTCCCCTCGCCCTCTCCCTGTAGGCTTTTCCCCACTTTTTAAAAACCACAGTCATTAAAGGTGGCGCCTGAGGAATGGCGCAGGTACTAAGAGGTCACAGAGGTTGTGACTCCCAACCCCCAGCCCCCAGAAAGCTCTGCATCAAGCCAGTTAGTTCCACATTCCTAGCGACACTGGAGACTTTCCTAGAGAAACAACGCAGAACGAGACGAATTGCTGATGTGATTCCCCACTCTCCATTTGCCAAGGCTGCTTGCACTTAGGAAATACTTATGAATGAAAACCCAGTGAAGCTCCCGGCAACCTCAGTGGCCAACGCCTGGTCTTTGTGGGGAAGGACCTTGAGACATTAGTGGACCAGGCTGGTGTTTAACACTCTCTGAGATGTGTCTTCGATCATGCTTGAGTAGTTTTGTTTTTTAGAGATAAATGTGCTCTCCACTATAACAAAGACCCTGTTAGCTTCTGTCACTATGACAAAATACCTGAGATAATCACTTAAAAAGAGGAAAGGTTCTTCCGGTTCACAGTGGGAGGCTGTAGGCCGTGGTCAGTGGGCTGCATTGCTTGGGGCCTGTGGCAACACAGCACACTGTGGTGACAGCACACAGCAGAGGCAGATGCTCCCCTCATGGCAGCCCACAGCAAGAGAGAGAGAAACAGAGCCCAGATCCGGGGCCTGGCAGGTCCCCGACCTCTCCAGTCATCCACCTACCCTTGGACTCACAAAGCGTGCTGCTGCCTGAACTCAGCCTCCACCGCGGGGTGAGGATTGCCTTCTTTATGGTTCTAAGGAGGGTGGAGAAGAAGAGGCGATCAGGGAAGCTGGAAGGGTCTCCTGGTGTGGAACTGCAGTCTTCAAAAGC
Organism: Ictidomys tridecemlineatus; assembly: GCF_052094955.1. Classification (NCBI taxonomy): domain Eukaryota; kingdom Metazoa; phylum Chordata; class Mammalia; order Rodentia; family Sciuridae; genus Ictidomys; species Ictidomys tridecemlineatus. The sequence continues at coordinate 197,033,244 of NC_135483.1, read as the reverse complement.
ACAACCTGGAGGCAGAGAAGGCCCTCATCACCCTGCCCACTCCTCTGGCCGCAGCCCGCCCTGCTGGAGGGGCCCAGGGGCGTCAGTCCACCAGTGCCACCTGCTGGATGCCCCTGGACACACAGGGCAGCAGGGGACACAGCAGCAGGCAGGTGGGGCAGCTGAGCGCCTGCACCCACCACCGGCCAATGGCCAGTCCTCACTGCCCGGGGATGGAGATGTCCAGCTCCAGGGGAGGAAGAACCAGCCGGGGCGAATGCACGATCTCACTCGCAGAACCCCAGCTTCTGGAAGAAATCTGCTTCACGTATCAGACCCTCGAGGTCCCCCTGGGCACCGGGCCAGGCTCCCGAGGGCCGGAGGGCAGGAAGCCGCTGCAGAGCCGCCACAGCCAGCGGCCTTCAGGGCAGAGCCCACTTTTGTTGCCAAAGAGAGGTCTCCTCTGCAGGCACCACGGGCACCCCGAGGGGCCAGGCGGTCAGGGGTGGGCACAGCCCTGGCAGGAGCCTTCCGAGGGGACACCTTGAGCCCCCCTCACGTGGGAGGAACGTGGCCACTTCTCCCAGATTTTTTCAAGGGAATTCAGGAATCCAGGCGCTCACGTGAAATCTCTCATATTCAAGTGTTTACTCTAAGTTTTTTAAAAATAGGTCATTTTAAAGTTTCTGTTCTAGAGCTCCAATGCACAGTTTTGAAGAAAGAGAGAATTTATTCCTCTTGAAGCAAAAAGTTGGAATTAGTTTGACCTAGGAGAAGTCAGGAAGAGAGAGAGCTGTGTCAAGTGGATCCTGTCCGCAGCCTCCCACCTCCATGTTCAGCAGATCCTGTAGGTGGAGACGCTCGACACCCACCCCAAATCCCCTCCTCATAATCTGCCTCTACTACACCAAGTGAAATTAATAATTCAACTTCTGAGCTTCCCCTGAAAATAGTAGTTGTCTTGTGGTACCTAAAACAGCATCTGCTGGCCTGAAATAAAAAGACAAAATCTTATCAGAACATAGGTCTTTACCCCGTTATTCTTCCCCTTTCTTCTATTTCAAAATGTTGATGAAAAGTCTGGAAGTGCAGCAGCCCTAATGTGACCATGATGACAAATGCTCTGTATGAAGAATGGTAGAGCAGGAAGATTGAAAGAGTGTGGGGACCACAGGACACACACGCGACCTCCTTGGCCTGCCCGTGTTCCTCCAGACTTCTTACTAAGGGAGAAAAATCAGGGCTATATCTGATCCCGGATTCCTTAGAAAACAGAGCCTACAGCAAGGGTTCAGTGTTGACTGCTGGTCTGTGAGTGTGGGGGAAACGGGCAGCACGAGGAATAGGGCAGGGTGGTGCGTCACCACACGTCAACCCTTCCCAGTGGACACCGAGGTCACTTGGCGGAGACGTCCAGCTGGACATGTGGATGTCTCTGGCCAGGCTGGATGGACGAAGGTCTAGGAGGAGGAGGAGGGCTCTGTCTTCCCGACTCCCTCCCGTCCCGTGTTCTGGGCAGTAGAAGACTCCCCACTTCCTCTCGGCCCCTTTGGCGGCTGTTGGGGAGTCCAGACTGATGCCCAGTGATGTGACATGATGGGCCAGGGAAGCCAGGAGCCCGGGTACAGCTGGTCATTCTGCCCAGCAAAACCCAGGGTGGACACCTGAGTCCCCCGGGCAAGTGAACAGTGGCCCCTGATGGCTGAACAGAAGTCCACGGGGCTAAGGACCTGGAGGGTTGGGACGAAGCCGGCAGGCCAGGCTGCTGTGACCACGGTGCTCCCAGGACGTGGGTGCGGGTCAGTAGGAGGGCTCCTCGAGGCTGGCTGGGATTTTAAATGCTCTTTTCTTTTAAAGACACCTTTTTTGCTCTATTGATTTTAAAAACACCTTCTGTTTGAAGGCATCTATTTACACGGCACGTGTTCTTGTTAAATAGATCAGCATGCTTTCTCTTTGTGAAAATGTCACGCGTTACAGAAAAAGCTCATCCTGGTCACTGCTGCCAGTCACCATTGTCCCCAAAGGTAACTGAGTCACGGCCTTTGTGCCATAGGAACCTGTCAGTTCTTTTGTTCTTTCCCAGGTATTTGCATAGAAATTTTTTCATATGTGGGTATTTCTTTCTTTTTAGTTCTTTCCCATTCAATTTATCTGTTTCTTGAGGTCAGTGGAAGAAATGAGAAGAAATTTTAAAAAATCTAAGCTTGAGGGAGACAGTATGTGAAACTCACACCTAACAAAGGGCAGGTGTGCAGAACATATGAAGAAGGGCACGTCAAAGGCTCGGGGCTCGGTCCTCGGCACCACCTAAAAATACATAAGCCCCGAAGATACTGTGCCCACGTGTAACTAAAAAATAAGAAAGTACATCAAGAAGACCCACCGCTCTACAGCAAGACCAAACGGCCCCCCTTAAACAGGCCCAGGTCTGAGCAGACCCCTCCCCAGAGAGCTGTGCCGTGAGGAGCCTAGGAGAGGACCTCAGCCTGGTGGGTCCCGGGAGATGAGAGTCCAAGCCCATGAGAAATGGCCACACCCCCGTGAGGCGGCCCAAGTGAAAAGTAAACACACGTGTGAACCACGAGGTCAGTGAGCAAGTCAGTAGAACTGACAGCATCCGGTGTGGGGAGGCTGGGGGGCCTCGAGCTGCTGACGGGCGTGATGGCCTGCCCACACTGAAGCCTCCAGGGCTCCTCACGAGTCCCCAGAGGACCCACGCCACATGAAATCGAGCTCACAGCTCTGCTCACATCTGCCCAGATGGAAACCATCAGAGCGAGACCCAGGCTTCTGCTCAGTGGACTTCTGCTGATGTGAAGGAGGAGCTGAGGTTGGGCCTCTGGGGGGCGGAGTTGCAGCTTGGTGGCCCGCGAGGCCTGGGTTTGATCCTCAGCACCACCTACACATAAACAAAGCACAGGCACTGTGTCCACCTACAACCAAGAAATTAAAAAATAAAAGAGAGCGTCTATTCAACCGGCTTCCCGGGCTGGGGAATGGAGTCTGGGTCCTGACGAGAGCAGGGAGCCGAGTACACAACCGCACACTTCAGGAAGGATCTCCAAAGAGGGGGACCTAGGGTCCTGGGATACTAGACCCTTAACAGCTGGTTCTCCAGGGCAAAGCCCTGGTTGGCGCGTGTGCTAAGTGCGCGCGTGCGTGCTCCTGCTGTGGCCGACTTCAAGCTGCCACGTGACATCACTGAGCAGAGCTGAGAAGAGGCCCTGGCTCTCAGGCTCCCCCACACCCCGGCTAGAGCCAGGCAGAACTGGAGGCAGCCGGCTGCGCTGCCAGCACTGAGTCCTCAGGATGCAGCAGAAGCCCTAACCCAAAACCGGAGTCACAAGACCCCCGAGTGCCAGTGACTTATAGCAACCCCGAGGGTGACTCATGAGTAAGTGGAGCTTCTGTGAAAGAAGAAAATATACACACTTCTCAATTATTTCCTGAAGTGTGTGTGTGTGTGTGTGTGTGCGCTGCTCACTACAAAAAAGATAACCAGGCAGACAAGTAAACAAGACCACACAAACAAGAACCAGCAAAATAAAATAAAATAAAAAACAGACAAAAGAAGACCACCTCAGGTACCCAGAGAGTGAATGACTGGGGAAGGAGCCAGGCACTAAGGAAATCTTACTGAATGATCGATTCTATTTATATAGAAGTCAAAATGCAAAATAAAATTACAGAGCTTGGATTACATAGTCAGGTTGAAAAGTGCAGAGAAAATAAGGACGTGAGCACAACAGGAATCGCCATGTGGCAGGTGGCCAGTCAGGAAGGCTGGGCCTGGGAGGGAGTGCGCAGAGGAAGGTCCTGTTCTGGCTCTGGGGGTGGAGGTTCTGTGCTCCCTACTTACAGCCCACTAACCTGTACACACGTATCAATGCATCTTTCTCTTTATATTTCACAGGAAAAAATTAAAAATAACAGCCCTGCCCACGCCATCTTTACCCTATGATACAGAGGTGACTCAACGTCTGCAAAACACCTCCGTGGTCCCACCTCGCGGCTTCTGCCGGAAGTCTCAGCTGTGCAGCGGCCACAGAAGGCAGCCTAGAGACGGAGCCCAGACACGAGGGAGCGAGCCTGGAGGTGGGTGGCGGCTCACGGCAGCCCGAGGGTCAGGTGCTGCGGTCAAGGTCCCTCCTCCCAGGGCCTCTGCTTACACAGCAGGCGGGTGTCCCTGCTGTGCTGAAGGCCCTGGGGTGAGAGGCCTGGGGAGGCAGGGGCCCTGGGAGCAAAGGCCGGTCGGGAGGTCCTCAGGTCACAGGGAGCATGCCCTCCAGGGCTGGATGTGAGTGGTTTCCCATCACACATTCCCATGAGGAGGCCCGTAGGGATGGCATCACCTGACCTTGGACTGGACCCTCTCTGTCCAAGACAATGGCCTGCAGTGCTGGGTTGTCGTGTTGGACAGTGACTGACCAGAGGAGCTCCCCAGGGTCACACAGCACGGCAGAGCAGGCAGCAAGCTCTCAGAACCAGCAGCTGCGTGTCCCCCCAGATTTCCACACGGAAGCCTAAGCCCAGTGTGGGCAGGAGGGGTAACCAGGTCTTAGGGACAGAGGCTCGTGCCTGGTGAAAAGGGCCCCAGGGAGCCCTCGCCAGACCCTGGACCTCGGGCTTCCCAGACGGCAGAACTGTGAGGAACAAGCCACCCGGTTGTGACAGTTTTACCACAGCGACCCAGAGGTACAGACCCACATCGCCACGCTCAGGGCTTCTCCTGTGCCCCTAGAAACGCAGGAGAAGAGCCTCCTTCCCAGCAGCAAAGTGTTCACGTCGCAGAGCAAACCAACACAGGGCGCTTCGCTTGTCAAGAGAGGAGCCGTGGAGGGGTTCTTAGAGCAAGATGGTAAAAAAGAGAGAGAGAAACAATCAGTTCCTTGATTTTCAACCAAACAGACATCAACTCTCCCTGAATTGATGCCTAACTCCAATGAGATTCTAACTAAAATTCCAACAGGGTTTCGCAGGACTCTTGACAACTGTTCCTGAAATTCACATCCATCCTTAGGCTCATGCACAGCTGCGGTTTGTGTGGGGCTCCCACCAGGCAGCTATCAGGACCCACCACAGAGCCAACCCGGTGAAGGGTACAGACTCCATGGAGCCCACCCTGGCTCCCCACCCAGCCTCCCAAGGAAACCTATGGCCGAGCCATGCTCTGCTCCCAAAATGGACGGGACAGACAAGATCCCACAGGCGAGCCACAGCCAGGGCTGCAGGGCACCATGGCCAAGTCCACGGTCACTCTCCACCTCCTGTAAAGGCCATGGGGCACCCAGGGTAGGAGTGTGGGAGTCTGGGGAAGCTACCTTAGGGTGCAAGGGGCAGGCGGCGGGGCACACCTTGGAATCACAAGCACCTGAGCCTGTGAGAGGGGAAGAAGGTGTACGGCCATGAGACCGAACTGGCTCATTATTACGAGACCTTTTTGTATTAATTAAGAATTTTCTTAAATTTCTTTTGCGAATACCTTATTATTTCCACCACGGCAAAACACACCTCAAAACCGACGCTCACTCGTCCACGTTCGCTGCCATGCACCCTCCAGACTGCGCCCGGCCGCGGGGCTCCCCACGGTGAGCAAGGTGCCCACCGCTCCCTCGGCCCCCTGGCTGTGGCCCGCAGGCCCTCCCAAGGGACCCTTCCGCCGGAGCCACCTGAAGGCTGAATTGCTCCTTCCCATGGTCCCTCCAGCTGCGGTGGCCTTTGGGGCTCCCTTGGCCATGGCGTGCATGATGGGGCGGGCGTGAGCACGCAGACGTGGGCCCTAGTGGTAGGTGTGCACCCGAGGCGGAATCGCGGCTCCCGTGGCCTCGCCCGTCACCTCGGGCAGCAGATGGAACCCTGTTCACCCCTAAGGAGACTTTCCATCTCTGAAGCCACTGCCGGCCCCGTGCGCTGCTCTCTGCAACGGCTTGCCAAGGTGCAGGGTCTGAAGAGCTGCCGAGCTCCAGAATGGCCTGGGAAAGGAGAGTCCTGTTCCTAGAACAGGGGAATCCCTGCGCCCCCCCTTTCCTCCCAAGGCGGAGGACTGGCCAGTGGAAGCCCAGTGTCCAGCCGCCATGTGCGCACATCAGAGCATGGTCGGCCAGGAGCTGTGTGGCCTGGGGGGCTGCCTGACCAGGCCTTGCCCCTGTGTGCACAGCCCAGTCTCCCAGGTCCTTGCCTGTCTACCTGCCATCCCTGCTCAGCTGCAGAGAGAAAGGGCCTCCTCCAGCGCCCTCCACTCTGTGGGGCAGGAGGGACCATGTCCACCAGGAATCAGGAGTTCAAGGAAGCTTTAAACTGAATTGGAAACCACAGACATGGACAAGAGGGTGGCGGCTGCGCCCGGGAGTTTCACCAGCTGCCCCAGCCACGTGTCTGCACCTCAGCGTAGACATGGCCCTTGGAAACAGGACCAAAGTCAACCACGGACAGCTATGGGCTGCCCAGGCAAATAACCAGAACTGGAACCAGCCAAGCAGGGCCACAGTTCACAGGCCCCTGTCAGACAGCACCAAGGGCCTGTGCTTCCTCCCCACAATGCCCCAGGAACAGGCGTCTTCCATGAAGATTCCTGCCGGAATCTGGGAATTACAAAAATTTGTGGCATGTTCCAATACAAACAAAAGCCACGAGATTTTTTAAAATGCTGAATATAAACTTAAATGTGGTGCAGACAAATGCCACTGATGGTCTAAGGCACTCATAGTATCACTGACTGTCTGCACAGGTGTTCACGGAGCGCTTACTGTGTGCCAGGCTCTCGCTCAGCCCTGAGTCCTGAGCAATGAAAGGGAGAGTCTCAGTCCCTCTCCACAGGAAGCCAAAGCTGACCAGAGCAGAGGCACCTTGGTCTCAGATTCAGATCTGGGCCATGACATTTTCAATATCAATTAATCTGCGTGTGTTTAAGCAGGAAAGAACACAGGGCAAAGGAGTGGTGGCATCCGAGTGTGTCCTCTTTAAGAACGTGGTCATTAGTGCGTCAGAGTTCTACAGACTTCCACTGACATTCAGTTGTTAGAGCTAGGGGTCCTGGTGCTCCTAAGCCAACTACTAGCAGAGAGAGATGAGCTCACCAGCAACAGGTGACTGAGGTAGGAGCTGACTCTGCCCAGCCCTAGAGCCCAGGGTGCAGATCTGGACAAGTAGGTGCTCTAGGAACAAGTGGAGGTGGGCGCAGCAGGAAGTGGAGGTGGGCGCAGCAGCGGCTGCCTCTGCCTCTCATCCCCTTCAGAATGCTTCTCTTCCAGGGAAAGAGCTCTGTGGCGGAGCTCAATGGGGGTGGACTCCTGGGCAGGATGCATGAGAGACACAGAAACTTGGTGACCCTCGTAGAAGGCTGCAACATGGCACGGACCAGACTCTTCACAGGAAGTAGTTCTCTGAAGATGGCTCGAGGGAGAACGTGAGCCCAGGGTTGGGGGACTCTTTGGTGGGAGGCAAAGGGAAAGTTGCCCCTCTGCAGGGGGTGGGGGGAGAGTGGGGAGGGTGAAGTCCTGGGCTTCAGTCCTGAGCCCCTCCTGCCAGCCCAGTCGCTCCTCACATGCCAGCTTCTCTGCAGGTGAAGGTCCAGATGCTGGGGAAGGGGGTGGTTCACCCTGATGGACGTGCTGGTGCTGGTCCTACGCTGTTCTCAGGTTCTCCAAAGTAGGAAAAGTCAGCAGGGGGCGGGAAATCTGTCCTCCACGCACAGACTCCCCCATTGCCTCCCTGCATCATCCCCAAGGAGACCTGGCTCCAGAAGGCCCCAGTGAAATGAGGGCAGCAAGAGACAGAGGCCCAGAGTTGTCCAGAAGGTCTGGACTTAAGATCGTGCACTTGGAGTTGGAATTAGACTTGACGAGTTCTGAGCTGGAGGGTGCCCAGTGAGGACTCTGCAGAGGACATGTGGCCGGGGCTTAGGGACAAGGGGGTCTTTCTGAAGAGTGACTGGGATGGGTGGGGTGGGTAGAGACACAAATGCAACTGTCCCAGAAGGAGCGAGTTTCTTCCTGTGTGAATGGAATGTGGGCTTTGTCCTTCATTCATGGCTGAAACTCTGTCTCCAGAGACTGTCCCCGCAGCTCTGAGCCTCTGACTCACTGTTCACCAAAGTCAGATGATGTCGGAACCTTCTAGGCTCTGGGGCAGATTCGGCTACAGGCCCGAGCCAGGGAGCATGGTCCACCCCCAGGACACGGCACCTGCGGGGGCAGCCTGGGCTCGGGGGCCCTGTCCCTGCACACTGGTCCTGCCCAGCGCTGTCTGCGAGGATGAGCGCTTCCGCACACAGCCGCAGGCTGCCTTGGGCCTCTCACCCCGGGCGACAGTGCCACGGGCTGCTCTGCCCACACTCCTCTCCAGACCCTGCGGTCACTCAGCAAGTCCTGGGGCGAGTGTCCAGAGGACACAGCGCTTCCTCCTCGGCGCGCCATGTTTTGGAGAGATTGTGTAGCAGGGCAGCGGCCACTCCAGGAAGGGGCGGGCGCCAAGCGTGGAGAGGAGCTGTCCTTCCCTGGGTGTGTCTGCCCATCCAGCTCCACACAGGACAGGTCCTTGCAGGCCACCATGGGGCAGGCTGATGGCTGTGGCCGCCTGCTTCCTCTCCTCACTGTCCTCCCCCCCTCTGCCCCTCTCTTGCCCTGTCTCTGCCCTGCAGTCGTCCCCCACCCCCCCGCCACCCCCCCTCTGCCACTTTCACCTCTTTCTGTGTCTCTCTGTCTCTCCGCGGGTCCAAGGAGGGCGGGACTGCCTGCCCCTCCTAGCGCCCTCTGTCTCCAGGAACTCTTCTGTCACCTCTCAGCCTCACACACCCTCAGCAATGGCAATCGGCCGCGGCTGTGTTGGGAGCGTCTTCCCCTGGCCTCTCTCTGGAACCCTGGCTTCCTGTGAACCTTTGCCCTCCGCAGACCTCGATCTCACAGGGGTTTCTGGGTTTTGTTCACTGTTGTTTTTAAACACTCAGAAAAGTCATTTTGACCTGGTTGGACCCCTGCGCCCTGGGGCTCAGTCCCCAGCTCTTTTCCCCTTGGCCCTCCCCCCACAGGCCTCCTCTGCCTGGGGACGGGCTCTGGGTGGTGCAGGCCTGGACCCCCTGTCCTCTCTCTCTCTCCCCCCTCCGACCCCCGCCCTCGCCCGCTCGCTCATTCTGGGGTGCTCTGGAGCTGTTTGTGCCCCAGCTCAGTCTGCATCCAGGGACACTTTAGGGTCCCACAGGAGCTCAAGGGGTGACACCTCAAGGTTTACCCATTTACTAAAACCACACAGCTGTCCTCACCTGGGCCCTGGATGGATTCCAGAGGACCGGCAGACGGGCACGACACCGCCCAGCCGACCCGTGGCTGTTAGAAGTCTGCGCAGGCCCGCCGACAGCCGCGCTCTAGGGAGAAGCACGGCGTCCTCCAGGAGGCTCAAGACAGGCCTCTTCTGCTTGGGAAACGGAGATGACCCCAAGAAAGAGGGCATCTCACGTGAATCTACCAGCCACAAGGGGACTAGGTGCGTTTTCCTTGTCTTTCAATCTGTCAACGCCTGCGGGCAAGCCACACCATTTGCCTGTTTGGATCATCCTGAGCTTTCTGAGTTGCCTCTGAACTAGTTCCACAAAACTCCAGGCCGCCCGCCCTGTGGCCACCTCTGGAGGCCAACACGCTCTGGCATCTAGGCCAGCACCTCCGGCACTGGTCACAGATGGGGAAGGCTGGCCTTGCCTAGCTCCTCCTGGCCATGACTGGAATTCTTCTGGTCCAGGTGTGCAGGAAGGGGCTCGCTCTGGTCACTCTTGGGCTGGGTCTGCACAGACAAGGCCACCAGCCCACCTTTCCCAGTGCATCCACACATGGCTTCTGGCTCTGACCAAAAGTCACTGTGTCCATGCTCTTGGGGCGCTGGCCCGGAGAGGCCATGGGTCACCAGGCACTGGCACCCCACCTGGTGTTCCAAACACCCCACCCAGTCAGGGTGTGATGGGAGGTGCAGCGCATCTCTGCTGTCTTCCTGGATCCAGAGACATGGCCTGTTGAAGCGCCGCGGCAGCCGCCTTGCACTGAGGAGCAGTTATTGCCATCCAGGCCCTGACGAATCTGTTTCTAGAACAAGGTTTTGAAAGATGAGGTCCCCTGGGGAGCGGGGGGTCTTTGTTGTTCCTCCTGCCCCAGGTCTCGGTGAGTGTCCCGCGGAGTGTGCTCCCTGGGAGGGTGTGCGTGGCGAGGCCTGGAGGGTAGCAGCAGCAGCCCAGCCTTTCGGGAAGAGCGAGGGTTTACAAGCAGGGTCCTCAGCCAAGGTACACAACCTGCACAGTAGGTAAGTCCCTCACTCCGTCTCTGAAAGCTGAGAAATCTATTTTTTCTAGCTTCCACAGCCCATGGCCTTCCCATTCAATCTTGAATAATAGCACTGAATTGAGCTCTAAAAGCTTCCGAAGTTTGAAGCCTTTTGACAAGTTAATTTAGCAGTATGGTAGAAACTTCTTCCCCAAGACAGAATAGAGCCATCATATCATGAATGCAGCAGTCATCCCTGGGAAAGAAAACACCATTAGAGTTAGAAACGCTGGCTTATGGAGAGAGTCTGTGGTTTCGCGTAATCTACCATCAATATCTCAGGAGAAAGACGCCCCACTCCTCAGTCAGCTGGAAGTCAATATCCCCACTTAAAGCCGACTCCGGGGCCGGGTCACATGCATCTTGACTGGAAAAATAACGTTCTCTATGCAGTGTTTCTTTCTGCAGGTCTTTAGATTCTAATAGTGGGGTGTGTGTGTTTGTGAGCACACGCATGCATATGTTACCAAAAAAACTCTTTTTCTAGGAAAAACAAGGAAGAGAAGCAGCAATATTTCTTCTGCCCCCAACTCCTGCTCTCGAGAGTCCTCGCCCTTCAAAGAGAGGCTGAATGAGATCAGAGGCCTGCGTCACCCACAGGAGAGCTCCTCGGAGGCCTGTCTGCTGCCGGCCGTCCGTTTTTAAGAATTAAAGTCAGCAACACAGAGCACCTGGCTCCTATTTTACAACAGCAGTAAGGAAAGGGACAGCCTCCCGCCTCTGGCCAGCGCCTCTGTGTGACTGCTGAGAACTCGGGAAGGGAAACTGTCACCCATGAATAGAACGAATGGGAGGATCCGATAAAGATCCGACTTTATCATGATGGGGAAAGAAGCCAAGAAAAATTAATTATATTTAACAAAGAAGTGCTTCAGATGCCATTTGGTCCTGTGCCCTGAATATAAATCTCCAAATGTTTCTCACTTGAATAGTTTAGTGGGAAAAAAATAAAATTAAAATTAAAAAACAGATGCCCTATTGTTGTGTTTACAGGGTTCCATGAGCTGCTCGGAAGCGCTCCCTGCTGGTGGGGGAGGAGGCTGGGTGTGGGCAGGGACCTCTGGCTGGGGCTAGGGGCTCAGCAAGGCCTTCCCCAGGACAGATCCGAGGCCACACAGCGGCAGGAGTGCCTACCAACCACTCTCTTCAGGGTGGGGGAGTGGAGGGCTCGTCCTGTTCGCTGGCCCACCGGAGGGAGAGGACGTCGGGTGGGCTGGGACCAACACCACTGGCCCAGGTGGTTTAAAGCACACACTTGGAATCAGCCAGCCCTGGTGTCGACGGAGCACTGCTCTCTACAGATGCCGCCGAGTGAGTCCCCCAAGAGGTTCTGCCAAAGGCCTCCTGCATACTGGGTGCCATGGGAGGCGCCAGGGCCACAGCCAGGGGTAGAAAACAGGTATTTAAGGTTGTCCACACACGCCCTCAGCAGGGTTCTCTCTTGTTTTCTCAAGTCTCCTGACCTTTTTTTTTTTTGGTACTGGGGACTGAACTCAGGGGCACTCACCCACTGAGCCACGTCCCCAGCCCTGTTTTGTGCTTTATTTAGAGACAGGGTCTCACTGAGTTGCTTAGTGCCTCACTTTTGCTGAGGCTGTCTTTTGAACTCACGATCCTCCTGCCTCAGCCTCCTGAGCCGCTGGGATTACAGGCGCGCACCACTGTGCCTGGCAGGTCTCCTTATCTTCAACCACACGTGAGGCTTTATCAGAGCACCTGTCTCCCCGGGGCCAGTGAGGATTAAAGAGAAAAGAACTACCCTGGGCGGCCTCAGTGCCTTTGCACAGAACGACTGCTCAGGTGTCTAAGTCGAGATCAAGCAGGACTTTCAATCAGTCTAAGTTATAACTTTCAGCAATATTTTGGGGGTTAAATGTTAAACAGAGTCTCAGAATAACAAAGAACATTCTCACTTTAAAATAAAATCCTATGAGACACGACGACTCATAGCTTCTTCCTTCTAACCAAAATAATGCAGAGTACTGTGGTCATTTAAAAAGTCACCTCTTTGCCCCACGTGTATACACTCCTTTGAATCATCGTTGTATTTTGTCGTATCTTTTGTGCATTAGTAACTTTTTCAGTGGGAAATGTAATTTGATTCTCATATAGAAATGACTGATTTCAGTGGTGCCCATGGAGCTGAACGCTGAGGCCAACACCCAGGGGGTTTCATGAGTTCTAGTTGGTGCACCTGGTGACGTTCCTCCCTGTGACAAAGAAACAACATAGGATTTTTGTCTTTCCTGGTCACAGAAATAATATCTGTTCACAGAAATCTGTGGAGGGCCTTGAGCTGTGGAAGGTGGGAGCCTGCAGAGCAGCGATGCAGAAGTGTGGTTCCAGAGCTTCTTGACTCGGGTGAAGACCAGCACTGGGTAAAGGATCACCAGGAGGTCAAATACTAGTAGAATCTTGACAGAGAAAGTTTCTGTTCTTTGAACTGTCTTTCATGATTTTATGCTGTATGTCTGCAGGTTTTTTTTTATTTTTGTCACTATTAAATATTTCAGACTTAAAAAAGTATAAAGCATAATTAATGATCACACACATTTATGCCCTCTGTCATGTGTATCCATAGTTGTTCATTCTTTTTTGTTGTTGCGTAGTACTCCATGGAACAGAGGTACCACTCTACTTGCTCACTCAGTTGTCAGCAAGTGTTTGGAGTGTTTTTTCAGTTTGTGGCTTTGGTGAGTAGAACTTCTGTAATCACATATCTAGGCTTTGTGGAGCATAAATTTACATTTCCCCTGGGAGAATATGGAGCAGTAGGATTGCCAGGTCATGTTAGATACATGTTTATTGTTGGGGAAAAACTGCAAAAAACCAAAGTAGAGCACCTGTGTTCTGGAGTGAGGAGCCAAGCTTCATGGCCAACCCCTGGGCACTGCGGTCCTTGGCCTCCCCCTTGGCGCCTGGTATCGTCATTCTGCAGTGGCAGCTCATGGCGGCTTTCGCATTTCCTGGTGGCTAACGATGTGAACGATGTTTGCCTTCTTGGTTTATGCTTCTCATGGTCTATATAAGAGATCCTTCCACAGAGCATAGATGTTCTTCCCACGTTGTCTTCTAGGACTCTGGAGTTGCCTTTTTCCCATACGAACCGTTCCTCTGCCAGGCTTACGTGTTTGAAGGAGATGGTGACCTCACATTGTTCTTCCAGCAGGAGCAGCGCTGTCCAAGCAGCTCCACATGCAGCCTCTGTCCTGGGTCCAGTCTCAATATGTACATGCGTCCTGGCTGGGCCACCTGCCACCTGGCTCTGCTTGTCCATCCCAGTGCCAATGCCCTATGACCAAACTCCTGAAGCTTATTCTAGACTTTGATACCTGGTGGGGCCCCCTGAGGCCCCCTGTGCCCAGACTTGGTGGGTGGGCAGAGTCCTCAGACAGTCCCGAGGCCTTGGCAGGGTGGGAGCAGGTGTGACTTGGGAGTGCAGGCACCCACATGTGACTGCCACCGCGGCACACAGGGCTCTCCTCCACCTCGCAGGTTTCCAGGGGGCCCCAGGACTCCGGGGCAAGAGACAGCAAGAATTCATGTTTAAAAGAAAATGTGTGGGGCTGGGGATGTGGCTCGCCTGGTAGCGCACTCGCCTGGCATGCGCGTGCGGCCCGGGTTCGATCCTCAGCACCACATACAAAGATGTTGTGTCCGCCGATAACTAAAAAATAAAATATTAAAATTCTCTCTATCTCGCTCTCTTAAAAAAAAAAAAAAAAAAAAAGAAAATGTGTGCAACCGGTGGCCCTAGACTGCAAGACCATGTGCTTGCACAGGGGGAACGAGGAAAGGCCAGGCAGGAACCTACTTAGTGGGGAGCCCCAAGGGAAGTAAGAACCATCCTGACTGGGGCTGTGGGCGCAGAATTCCCACTGATCGACGCTGGTCTGCTCCTCTGGGCGGGGCCTCCTTACGTGGACGACACTACCCCCTGTTCTCAGGAGGAAAGCAGAGCTCAGCTGGCTCCCTCTCACCTGCTCTTCCAAGTGTCCTTGGCCTGTGGTGGCCTTATGCTGAAGCAGCACATTTACAGGTGGCATTTGGCTGTCCTCTGCCCACGTCTCTGAGGTCCCTCACCAGTGGACTTGAGCTAACCCGAAGGGAATTGTTCTGGGTGGGCCTGACCTAATGGGGTGACTCTTCAAGAAGCCAGAGAGAGGCCAAAGTGAAGGGGTTCATCGCACTGGCCTTAAAGGTACAGGCCACTGTGCTGTGAAGGGACCAGTGGCAGAGGCTGTGGAATGGCCTTTGAGTGTTCAAAAGCCCAGCAGAAAACAGGACTTCAGCCCCACACCCCCAGGAACAGAACGGTACCACAGACTGGTGAAGGCGGGAGAGCACCCAAGCCTCAGCTGAGACTGTGGTCTGGGGCAGAATGCTGGGCCCCTGGCTCAGAGAAGGAGAGCAGAAGTGTCGGTCTGCAGCTGTGAGGCTGCTGGCTTGTCTGCTGGACAGCCAGGCCCAGGACCGCAGCCCCACCCTGTCCTGCGGGGGAGCCTGAGGCAGAGTCGGCTCATCCTGCACCACACACAGTTCTCCTGAGGCCAGGCTGGCCACTCCCCAGGGCATGGCCACTCTGTGACCCACCAGAGGTACTTGAGGAGGGACAGAGGGCTCCCTGGGTGGTCTTCTCCCCTCTCTAGGCCTCAGCAAGCCCAGGTGGCTCTGAGTTCCAGCCCGAGTTCCTCTTGGCATGGCAGAGACGTGACTGGTGCCTTCGCTGAGGCCCTTGAGGGGCCTGTGGCTAGTCCAGCTGCCGTCGTGCCCCTAGGCCCACTGCATGGCCCCATCTGCCACCTCAGCACTGGGATTCCTGACCTGAGGTGCCCCTGGCTTAAGAAACCCCCAGACTCCCCACCTGAGCTGAGACACCCTGAAGCCGAGCCCCAGGAGCGGATTCTGATCTCCTGGGGTGTGCAGGAGCACAATGTGCTTCACGGGCCAGCCTCTTCTGTTCCCGTGGCTGGAGGCTGGCCTCAGGGCCTCCCTGACTCAGGAGGGAGGTGACCTCCCCAGCACTTCTAGGTAGGCGACTCCCTTTGACCCAGGACAGTTCTGTGAAGAAAGACACAGCCCTAAGTGCTGGCAGGCCACACCTGCTGCTGGGGTTGCACGCTGGTGAGGGGAGACCTGCCAGGGCACCCGTGGGCCTCCTGCTCTAAGGACATGGACACTTCCATCTCTTTTACTCTCCTCTGCACTTGGATAACTGCCTCGAATCTATCTGCTAGTTGCTAGTAACATTTTCTAATATGCTTTTTACCATCCCCCATGAATTTTAAATTTTAATGATAATATTCTTCATATGTCCAGACGTTTTATTTGGCTCTTTTAATAAGAAAACCTTTCTTCCTCTCAGAGGCTTGTTCTTCTGTTATGAATCAAAATCACTTCCTTAACTTCTTCATTATTTTTAAGCTCCCATATTGTCTCAATGTCTTGCTGATTTGCTCTTTACTTGCCCTCTGACTCTTGCTCACAGTGAATTTTTCCTAATAGACTTATAATTTTATAAAAAATTTTACATTTTATATATACAACCCAATCTTCCAATTGTGTAATTTTGGTCGTGAGCTCCTTTTGCATGAGAGGGTTCCGTCCTTCACCCCCGGGCCACCCTTTGTTTTCCCACTCAGCTGGGTCCCAGGTGAATCCTGGGGGAAGGCCCACTGTGTGGCCAGTGCCCATGGGTCCTCACTGCTCTGTCCTTTGTCCCTGCCACCAGGCACGTGCCACCCATGCTCTGCACACAGTGCTCCGCAGCGGGGCTCTGAGCACCGTCACACGCACTGCCTTGGTTCTGGCTGGTCTACAGGCCAGTGGGCAATCCTTGGCCTGGCCCAGGTCAGCTCCCTTTGCAGCACCTCACCCAGTGCCGGTCACCATAAGCACCTCTTTATCACCTACCCTGACTTGTGTGTCTCAGCCTGTTGTCCCCAGGTTCTCCCCCACCTGCAGGCGGCTCTCTGGCTAGACCCCTCCCCTTCCCTCTGGAGGCCCTCCCCTGCTCACAGATTTTCAGAACCTCTCCTCGGCCGGACAAGCAGGCCCTTGGCTGCCCCTCATGCTTGTGAGGCCCCATGTTGGCCTCCTCTAATATGTCTTACCCTTAGGTGAGAAGCCTGTGGGGTCGAGGGGGCTATTCCTATGGGCCCCTGCTCCCTGTCCCAGACTGTGCTCCAGACACCCAGGACCCAGGATCCAGGATCCCATGCCCAAGTGGTCCAAGCCCATTTCAGGGCCTCTTCTTCAGATCCACCCCTGGGGGTAGACCACACCATTGGGCCACCTGCCCCTGGGTGTGGTTGTGGACAGGGCCTGGGCAGAGGGCTGGGCATGAGGGGCAGCTCCTTGAGGTGCCAGGGGAGGCCGGTGGAGGCAGAGAAGGGCCAATGGCTGGGTCTGGAGCAGAGGCCCAGAGCTGGAGGAGGCTAAACCCCAGGCTGTGGAGGCCTGTGTGGCCAGGCAGGAGGGTGCGAGTGTCTCACCCAACAGTGTGAGGGCTTGTTTTGCTCTTAAGTATTCAGATAGATGCGGAGCCCCTTGCCTGGTGCAGAGTTTAGGGATGGACCTGGCACTTTCTTCTCAACCACCACTTGCTCCTCTGGGCCACTCGGTGGCCATGGCCGACACCCCTCCTCTGCCACAGACATACCGGGGTCTGCTCAGAAGGGAGGACTCTTCCTCCAAGTCTCCCCAGGCTAGCTCCCTGCCTCTTCACTTTGGTTGGAGGACAACCCTATACGTCAGCCACACTGAGTCCTTTGAGCCTGAAGAGGTGCTGGATAGCTTCCCTGGGGCAGTACCTTGCCCTGGGACTGGCCTTCTGACCCCTTCCAGGGGCTGCAGGTGACCCCTTCCAGGGGCTGCAGGTGTGGCCTGGCCTGGCAGCTGCTCGCCTTGACCTGATGGCTGTCACCTGGTACTCAGGGTGTGCAGCAGGACCCATGCTTGCTCCACCCACAAGGGTGGGGATTTAGCACCTACAGGGTCAGTCTTGACATCAGGGACGGAGCTGACG
Source organism: Ictidomys tridecemlineatus (assembly GCF_052094955.1). Classification (NCBI taxonomy): domain Eukaryota; kingdom Metazoa; phylum Chordata; class Mammalia; order Rodentia; family Sciuridae; genus Ictidomys; species Ictidomys tridecemlineatus. The sequence goes on along the minus strand of NC_135483.1, from coordinate 197,015,934 downwards.
GACCACTGCTTCCTCTTCCTTCCCAAGCCAGAGCCTGGTGACTGAACAGTACAGCCATCATCATCTTTCCTGTCTTTCCTACTCCCTGAGCAGCCCCCAGCCATCACTCCCACTATCTGTGGTCTTGATGCCAGTTTTCCTTTAGGGGTCCTGGACTAAGCTGCTTTGCAATTAAGTTCCTCAAAAAGCAACCAGGTGCAAACTCACTCCACCTCCAGTCACAGAAGGCCCAGCGATGGCCTTCTCTGAAGGACCCTTCCTCGGGATGCTGGCTCCCGCCCGCAGTCTCCCGTGGCTCCAGTTTTCCTGAGACTTCCCGGCCTCCAGGGCCCTGATCTCTATTCTTCTTACCCTCTACTTGTTCCATATCTGGTTTACCTCCACCATGACTGTGGCTGCCTCCTCTATGCTGATGACCCCCATGTTATCTCAAAAAATGACCAAACCGCAACAAAAATAGCTTTGGATGGGATCTGTCCAGTCAAGGTCACCTCCAGGTACTCAGTGGTCCAAGGCTTGCCTGGGCAAGAGGAGGCAGGTGAGGTTCGTAACCAGCTGTTTCTTGTCTCTGACTACTTCCTGGTTGAGCTGTCCCTGTTGCAGCAGGTCTGAGAAGGAAGCTTTGAGCGGCAGGTGAAAGATGCAGGTGAGCCTAGAGGAAGAAGGCAGGCTCAGGGCGAGACAGGCCCTGAACGACCCTCCCCCGCGGATCCCAAGTCAGGCTCCTCACCTGTAGTGCAGCCGGCTTCAAGGATTCTCTCAGCACCCACCCTGCCGTTCCCTTAGTTAACTTCCTGTCCTTTGGGATATTTAAAAATGGCTACAAACTAATACCAGATGAACAAATAGGAAACAATGATCTTTCGTCATTTTCAGAAGAAACCACTGGGAACATTTTGATTACTTTTTCTCATCTTTTTTTGTTTTAATTTATAAAAATTATATTGCATGATGTTTTGTAGTCTTCCTGTTTCCTTACAACTGTAAGATTAACTTTTTTCCAAGATAGAAAATCCCATAGTTGTATGTTCATTCCAACCCCCCGCCTTTTTTTCTGTGAAACATTAAGCTTAATGTTTATCAACATCCATATTTATTAGGATCAAGTTATGGAAGTGGAATCACTATGCGAAAGAATACGCAAAATTTTAAGGTTTTATTTGTGCTTGCAGTTAAGTAACCATCCAGAAGTTCCTCTCAGTTGACACTCAGTTCATGTGCAATGATGCTTATTTCTTCACATTTGCTTTTATCAAACAGAGAAAGCCTTGCATTTCTCCTGTTATTAGGGAAGAGAACATTCTGTCATGTTTATTGGGTGTTGTGTTTTCTCAGTCCTTGTCTCCGTCTTGCTTTTGGAATGCACGTTTTTGTCTCAGCATCGAAAGCTCTCTTTCCTGTAAAGGAGATTAGCTTTATGAAACAGGCACACACTTTCCCACTTTTAATTTTATCCATGTTCTGATGCACAAACAGTTCCTCCTTCCTCTTCAAAGTGGGTCACTATTGCTTTCTCTTGGTAAAATCTCCCTGTACAGGCACAACTGTTAGAGTCAAGGAGATGAGACAGGTGTTCATCTGTGTGACCTATACTCCAGTCCAGATGTGCATCATTCCCTTCCCTTCAGGAAGTTCTTGGTGCACCAGTCAACCCTCTGCTCATCCATCCCAAGGAAGAACCCCTTCTGATCTCTGCCCTGCACAGGTAGTTGCTGGCTCGAGTTTCATGCTAATGGTCATAAAATGTCTCTTTCAGCCAATTTCATTATGATGCTGACATTCATCCACTGGTCATAGTTCATTCTTTTTTATTGCTAAATAGTATTCCCTTATATTCCACAATCAGGAATTATCCAATTTCCTGTTGATTGTACCCAACATTTTAATTCATGATCATATTATCAATATTTCCATTTATGATTGTTGATGGCATTCTCCATTCCATAACTCTTATAGAAACATCCACTAAGTTTTTCCTTAGTACATTTAACATTTAAAGTTTCATTTAATTTGATAAGGTACAAATTTAGTGTTATTCTTTGCTCTTCAAATGATTAGCACATACTCTCTCACATTGTTATGATTTGAACTCATCTTTTTGCATTTTAAGTCATTACTGGGGTGATATTAAAAAATACTGAACAATTGGTGCTGCACAGGCAAGGACCAGGCTGGAAGAGGCCAGGCGATAGCTAGGACAGTGGAGCACACACAGGCATGGTGGATGTCAGCCTGTTTTCATATTGGAGTTTAGATAATATGTTTTCTATGACTTTTCCTTCATTACTTTTCTTTTTGACTGTTCTCAAATGTTTATTCTTCCAGATGACACTGTCAATGATTTTGTCAATTCCCAAGTTTTACTGGGACTCAAGAGTTACATTTAATATTTAAGGTGTTTTCTGGCTAATGTGGTTGGGCTATTCTATCATGTGTCCTAATGCATACACTCAGCTCAGTGCTCAATGCTACTGTTAGTGTATCTAAGTAATTGCGTTTTCTGTATTTTATCATTAGTCACTGGCCGGACTTCTACCAATTCTAGATTTTGAGTCTTTGAGGATGTCTTCATTTCTAGGGATTGGTTTCTTCCACCACTGGGGCTTGTTTTTTCAGATTGGGATTCTCCTTAAATGCTTTCGGTGAAGCCCCAAGTGGATGTTCCCTAGTGTTGGGAATATTCCTCCTTCCCTGTTTGCTCTGTTCAATGCTCCACCTGCACAGCTAAGGACCTTTCTTTTATTGTACATAACTCTTCTGAGCACTTTTGTTTTTACCGGGGAGGACAAGCATTGTTCTGACAGCCACCAGCCCCCAGGCTTCCCTGGTGCAGAAAAGGCAAGCAGGATTCTGGCACTGGTTGCCCTGATGCTCCCCAGGGCCTCTCTCTCCTGGAGCTCAGGACTCCCAGTGAGGTCCAACTGGTACAAAGCAATGAGACTGCTTATTCTCTGAATTGGAGTCTACCTTTTAAAATCAATCCCATGTAGGATTATATACCAGAACCTTCTGATAAGACTTTGTTCAGGAATATGTCTCCCACTTGTACTTGTAAAATCAATATTAAGAGATGTTTATATGCCAGACTTCTATTGTAGTATTATTGCACGTTTTAAATAATCCTGTCAAATAATCTTGACTCTTGATTTTGTCATCTAAATGTTGCTGGCTGCCGACGCTGCTTCACTCCATGAGTAGGTGACAGTGCGCCTTCTCCCGGGCGTGACGACCTCTGTGGTGGGCATTTCTCCACCCTCGGCTCGGAGGCTGAGCTGTCCTAGAGCTTTCTTACCACGAGCAAAGCCCCGAGATGGTCACTTGGGGGCAGTTGCAGTAACGGAGAGCTGCACATCACCTTGCAAGCTGTATTTGTGTCACACAACTACAGCTTTCTCTTGGGGCCACGAGGCCTACCGACTGCGCAGAGGCCGGGGCCCGGCACCAGGGCCCCTGTCGCGAGGCCAGGCACCGCACGGCCCGGGGGCTCCCCGCCAGGAGGCGGGTTCGGTCACTCGCTCTGGGCGACTGTGGCCCAAGCCGCCAGGAGGGCGCCCGGATCTCGCCCTCCCGCTCGCCGCGGTAACCTCAGGCGCTGGGCCCCGGCCTGCAGAGGGCCGAGCGCTGCCTCGAAGCGCGCTCCCGGACTTCGGGAACGCGGCGACGGCCGAGCGAGGCCAGCCCGCGCCTGCCCGGTCCGCGTTCCCGCTCCGGTCCCAGCCCCGCCAAACAGCCCGGCCGCACCCCGGGCCCTGCGGCCGCCCCGAGGCAGGGCGGGGCCGCCGCGCCTGCGCACTCGTCCCGGTCCCTGCGTCCCCGGAACGCAGCCCACGTGACCTGCGCCCGTGCCCAAGATGGAGGCTGTGGCAGGGCCTGGCCAGCCCCCTGCCTCAGCCCGCGCGTCTCTGCGCCCCCTCCGAGCGCTAGCCAGCTGCGTGGGCGCGCGGTTCTGATCAGTGGCAGCGCTGCAGCCTGCCAACTGAGGTTGGCTACGGCTGAGGCCCGGTTTCCAGTCATTATCCGCCCCGGCTCCCTCCGCTTTCTACATTGCGAAGCGCCCGGCACTGGCGCCTGGAGCGTCCTCCGGTACGCCCCGCCCCCCGAAATTGACAGCGCCGGGAGCCTATGGGGTCGTGGATGTGTGTGGGAAGGCGGGCAGAGGTGGAGCCTCTGTACGGGGATCGGGGCTTGGGGCCGACGGTTGGGCTGACGCAGGGCGGGCACAGGCCCCGCTGACCAATGGAAGGGCGTCAGGGTGCCCGGGGGCTGGGCCGAGCCGTAATTGACGCGCTCTTCATTAGAAACCGGGAGGGGGCGGGGCCCGCGAGGGGAGGTGACGCAAAGCCGCCGCAGCCAATGGCTGGCGGTCCGCCGGCGGGAGGGGCGGGGCTGGGGCGACTGACAGGCGTCGGGCGCGGCCTATCCCCGCGCGGCTCGGTGCTGGAGGGGGGAGCAGCATCATGGTTCAACGTGGGTCAATTTTTTGTGAATGAGGAGGGGAGGTTGTGGGGCCGCCGCCGCGGAGCACGGTCCCCGCCGCCGCCCGAGCCCGAGCCCGTGCGCCCGCCCGCGCCCTCCCGCCCGGCCCGCTCCGCGCGCCCGCGTCGCCGTCGCCGCCCGAGCCGCCCGCCCGCCCGCCGGCGGTGGCGGCGCAGGCTGAGGAGATGCGGCTCTCAGCGCCCGAGCGGGGCTAGAGGCGGCCGCCGCCGGTAAGCAGCGCCGCGCACGCCCGCCGCGGCAGGTGGACGCCGCCCCGCGGCCGGCCTGGGCCCGCGCGCCGCGGGCGGGGCGGCCTGCGCGGCCAGCGGCGCAGGTGGGCGCGGGCGGGCGGGGGCGCCGGCCCAGCGTTTATGTAACTTTGTCAGACGGACGTGTGAGTTTGCGGAAAACGCCCCTCGGCGCCGGGGCGGGGGCCGCGGCTCGGCCCGGCCGCCCGGGACCCGCGGCGTTGCGAAACGCGCGGCGCCGGTGTTTACGGGGACGCGGGTGTGTGTGTGGCCCCGGAGCGGGAGCCCGCGCGTGCGGGTCGGGAAGGCCGGGGGTGGGCCCGTGCACTCCTTAATGCACGTCGAAAATTTGTAATAACTTGCAGCCGCTGATAGGAGTGTTCTCTTTATTGCATGCTGTAAATTGACCTGCTGTGACACAATTTTCAAATAAAGCGTTGCAGAAATTAAACTTAAGTTATTTTAGAACTAATGACTTTCTTAACTAAATCCTAATTGCATTACTGTAGAGACCTACCTAATTGCTTGCTGAGAGCAGCTCTGCCTGCTCCGGGAGGGAGGAAAGGCCTGTGTAGTCACTTTGCCTGCCCGCTTTGCTCTAGTCAGGCTTTTCCGCCGGTTCCCACAAACCACCTAAGCATTTAAGGCCTGGGAGTAAACCTGAGTACAGCCTGGCCCGGGAGTCCGGGGGGGATGCTGGCGGCTTGCACCCTGACCTGGTTTCGCTTTTTCTTCGGTAATAAGATCGTGGTTGCCTGAAGTTCTAATTGCTTCTGATAATTCGGTGCATTATTTTAGGGGCGGCCTAATGAAAGCTGGTGTGGTGGCTTCAGATTCCAGCCAGGAAAGGTGGTGGTGGTGATGGTGGTGGTTGGGGAGAGGCAGGGAGATTGAATTAAGAAAACTCAGCTGCTAGTACACAAATATACACTATAGCAGTTACAAGGCAACAAAAGTTATTGCAGAATCTTGCAGTCACTATGGCAACACGATTACTCTATTATAATTGGAAATGCAAAATGCCACCCAGTTAGAAGTTTCATCAGAATGGAGTTCTGGATATCAAAAATATGTGAGATTTAATTTTTTTCAGGTAGCTCCTGTGAATTCTAGTCTGGGTTCAGCTATCTATTTTTAAGACTGATCAGCTTTCCCAGATATTCTCCTCCCTGGTATCTGTGGCATCTTTCCCCAGAAGAACTCCGGTTTGTGTGGGAGGGAAGTATTTTCATGCCTTAAAAACACACACCCTGACACAGTGTAAGACTTCTATAGCTTTCTGTGTTCTGGGTTTTTCTTTGGGAGATCAAATACCTTCCTAAAGAGAGCAGTAATCAATCAGAAAGAGGCAGGGTTTGCTGGGCAGGAGGATGGAGCACTGCCCTCTTAGGGTTTTTGCTTTCTCCTACCAGGGAGCTGGTGGCAGAGTGCCCCTGGGGATCCTGGAGGGGCTTGGAGGGAAGATGGCTGGACTGCACAGAGGCCTGGAAGGCCTAGGGACCAAGGACAGATGTGGCCAAAGCAGCCCTTGTCAGGGAGAATGTTCTGTGGTCAGCAGCTTCTCAGCCATGCAAAATAAAAAGCCCCAGATGCCACGTTCACAGAGGCTGTTGCTCTACAAGGTGGACAAGACAACATGGCACCCTGGCCGTGTTCAGCTCCAGCAGCCAGGCCTGTGAGCATTCAGGGTGTCCTCCCGGTGCTTGCCAGAAGGACTCCAGTGCTGGAAGTTTCCACACATTGTGGGTCTGCTGCAGTTTAATTTTGTTATAACTCTTTCCTTTTAACTACTGCATATTTATGCCCAGTAATCGACTTCCATTTTCCAGCTTCATTGTGAGGTTTCAATGCAGCATGAATGGCTTTGAATTCCGATCCTTTGATGTTGGGGGTGGCACCAAAGGAAAGGCGACTTTGTGCCGTCTTAATTGCCGGAGCAGAAGATTTCATGGCTCCCGTAGAACTCATCCATGCTGTTCTCTATTGAAAACGGCTGGGTCTCCTGGCTCTGGAGCTGCCTGAGCAGTGCTACTACCTGATGTAGGGAGTGGGGAGATGGAGGGCGAGGGATAGCTGCAGCTGCGAGCTGGGGGCTCTCACTCTTCAGACCAGAGTCCTTGGCCGGGGAGAGAGAGTGCCCATTTGTAGGGGCCCCCAGTCTGTGGGGGGGGGGTCTGGGAAGATAGTTTTAGAGGGGCTTTTATTTTTGGTGTCTGGTGGCCAGCATGTGTCTTGCAGCATAATGGCTCCGGGCATTTGGCCTTGATCTAGAGCAGGGAGCAGTACCTTGTGGTTCAAGTCAGGTGAAAGCCCGTGTGTAGTGCTGCCACACTTGAGTCTATCTGTGGGGAATGAGGGCCACAGAGCCTGCTCATTTGTGTTCCCGTCAGAGGTCAATGTCTGCTCTCAGGCCCTGCTTAGGGGTGGCCCATGGCTGTGTATCTCCCTGCCTCCACCTCCTCATTTCCTGGAAGGCAGGTGGCCTCCACTGCCACCCTCCATCTAATTCCACCTAACTGTGGGTTAGGGTTAGGGAACTCTCTTTAGCCTCGTCTTTCCTGGGGCAGGGAAGTGATAATACTAGTGCTTGTCACATAAATCAGTAGCTAGCACTAATGAGCACCTAATTGAGGCCGCATGCTGTTGTTTTAAGCATTTGCCATCCAAGTCTTTTTATTGCTGCCCACGGTCATGAGAGGTGGGCACGGCTGTGACCAGTGTGAGAGGAGAAGCCTGACAGAAGCTTAGAGTGGAGTCCTGGTACTCCTCACTGTGTTAAGTCCCAATGGTGAACCCCCTCTCCTCCTGCCCTTGCTTCTGGGCCAGAGGTGGTCTTGAGTGTTGTTGAGACGTGGGGGCAAGAATGGCCTCTTTGAGAAGATGGTTTGGAATGGCTTTTGGGTACAGGGCTTGGCTGCCCTGGAGCTATCATGGCTAACCCTGTTTCATAGGGTTTGAGAAGTCGTTTTGGCTTTCCCGCACTCTTAGGTTAGACTCAGGCGGCCTAGGACTGGAAGGCATCTTAGCGGTGTAGGCTGGTGGTGCAGAGCAGTGGTGGGGCACTTGTGTGGAGCTGATTCATCCCTAGCAAAAACAAACAACCTCCCAAGCCCCTTAAACCCAGGCCACCCAGAGGCCTGTGTTCCACCTCGGATCTCTTCCTGAGAAGCCCCCAGGCTGTCTCCGGGAAGTGGGGGCAGAAGGTGGCTGGTGCTCCTCATCCATTTTAACCTGAGAGGCTTAGTTTGCTGATTCTTCTGTCAATTACCTTGGAGGATTTTATTGAAAAATAATACATTTAAAGGCTAAAAAGTTTGAAAAACTACTGATTAATCTATTCTTATCCTAAAACCAAACCAGAAGACTTAAGAGAAAATAACAACAGAGTTAACATATAATTAAAACAAACAACTGTCGGCCGGGGCTGTAGCACAGTGGTAGTAGCACAGTGGTAGAACGCTTGCCTAATATGTGTGAGGCCCTGGGTTCCATCCCGGCAAACAAAGGGAAGCAAAACCAAGCCTGTGTGGCAGAAGGCTTCCTGAAAGCAAGGTTCAGAGGTAATGAGAGAGAAAATAGGCAACCTGTTACGTCTTTATGACTCCAATAGTAAGGAAAGCGCCTTTGTAGACCAGTATGGAAGGGGAGCAGAGGTAGATGCGCACTCTCCAGGGCTGACAAGAGAAGGCTGGCCTGCTCCGGGTCAGTCCTATCCACACGGGGCTCCTCAGGTTGAATAAGTCACTGTAGGGCAGTTGCTTTGAATAGGATCTAGCACATGGTAAGCTCAGGAGTGTTGGTTGTTTAATATTACTTGCTCTCTGGAGAGACTTGTGTATATTGTTACATAAAGTATAATAATCACCTGAGTGCTGTCTGTAAAATTTTCTTTTTTGGTAGTGGGGATTGAGCTCAGGGGCACTGGAACACTGAGCTACATCCCTAGCCCCATTTTGTATTTTATTTAGAGACAGGGTCTCACTGAGTTGCTTAGCACATCGCCATTGCTGAGGCTGGCTTTGAACTTGAGATTCTCCTGTCTTAGCATCCTGAGCTGCTGGGATTAACCGTAGTTTTATGTTACATTTTTAAATGGTAGTTCTCTCCTCCCAGCAGCTCTGCATTTTGAACTTATTCTAATGGGAGAGTGTAATAAATGCATAGACACCTCGTATGTGCAGGATATAGGCCAGACCTTTTATAGAAGCGATGCTTGACGAACATGTTTGACGTCACTGTGCTATGGAGTCCCCGGGGAACAGATGGGCAGATGATGCAGGTGTTAGGAAAAAAATAGTGGGTCCAGCACAGTCTGCATCCAGGCCTCCTGGTTGTAAGTCCTCTGGTCTCTGATGTGATAATGTGGCCCTTTGGGGTTTCAGGGAAATAGGCCATAAGGGACTTTCACTGTCTTTTTATATATTTATATTGTATACAGTTTTTTTTGTAGTAAGCATGTATTACTTTTTAATAATGATAATAGTTTTAAAAATTGATATTTTCGTTGGGGGAAGTATGTTTCATCCCCATTATTTACAAAAGAGAAACCAATTTGTTGCATTTAAATTGTTAGTGTTAGAAGAATCCCAAGGTGTTTGTTGCTGAGTCCCTCATGAACTCTCCGAGGTGGGGGCTGTCCTCCTGGGTATGGGCTGCTCTGGCATAGTCCATGCAAACATGTTTCCTAAATGGCTTCTCCCAAATCATGTTCATACCTACCTTTTCTTACAAGAAATTCTATCAAGGCTTCCCCTTGTTCTTAGGATCCTGAGGATCCCTAAAAGCTGGCCTGATCCTAGTGTCTGGCTTACCAGCCTCACTGGCTGGTACTCGCCCCATCTGCTGAGTTTTAGCCCCTATATATAGCTCCTATTGCCTTTGCTGCCCTATACTCGATATGGCCTCAGGGCCTTTACACATACTGCTTCCTTTTCTTGAGCTACCTCCCTTTGTGTCTGTCTTCCCCAGACCCTCAGTTATGCTGTGCTTTGGTCTCTTGTTCATCTTAGTCTAACAGCTTTCTTAGTCCTTCTCAACAGGATCCACTTGTGCCATTTCAGTAGCTCATTGTGATAGTTGTTAGGGTCAGCTGTTGTGCTAGCTGAGGGGCCTCAAGCCCTGGGCCTGGCTCACAGCTAGTGCCTGGTAGTGCAGGTGCTTGGGGATGTCGGTCTGGCCAGGTAAGGGCCGCTCGGGCTTTGGACTTGCCTGTTTCCTGACCCCTCTCTCCCACATCTGGGAACTTCTGGTCCTGATTCTGGAGTTTGCGTGCTGTAAGGAGATGCCATGGGTAGGTGTGAAGTGGGTTCTGGGATGCTGCAAGGCATGGTGGGAGGGCTTCCCTGCTGTCTAGGGGCACAGGCCGCCGTAGGGCCGGGGGTGCGCGGCCGTCCTTGGGTGGCCCGGCCAGCTCCAGTGTGCAGGGTGGTGAGTTGCACTCCTACTACAGCATTTCCTCTGCTTGCTTCAATCTGTAGTTAATCTGATCATTTCTTATTTAACGCCCTGATTTTCATATGGCACCTTCCTATGGCTGTGTGTATAAACATTTTGGAATCTGGTCTGTTTAAAATGTGAATGTTAGACTTTGTTTACTATTGTTTATGAAGTCTCCTGCCTGTGTTGGATTGATGTTTAATCTTGAAACAATAAATCATTCCTTAAGGCCTGGAAGCCTGAACCAGCATTCCCAGGGGGAGTGCTGGCCCCAGGATGGACTTGCATTTCCCTTGGGAGCACTGTCATCATGGTTATGGTCATGGCTATTTGCTGGAGGGGTTCTTTTTGAAATGAAGTTTCTGTGACCCCCGTGGCCCTGGCCTCTCTTTGGTGCTGAGTGTCCTTGGGGCTGAGTTCCTAAGTATTTCTGAAGACCAGTTATTGCTTTGTAAATACTCATCCTGCACACAAGCCCAGGTGCTGGCTTTCATGTGGGCTGGGACTCCAGGGAACACCTGCTCTATGGCCAGCACAGTGGAGGGTGGGTAGCTGTGGGTTTGATCAGGAGGACCCCCGCTGCCCCTCAAAGGCATGGGTCTGAGGGAACAGAGCAGGAAGAGGAAGCACACGTGGAGGTGCGTGCCAGCTGCCATCCTGGGCCAGGGCTGTGGAAGGCGTGAGGGGAGAAGCTAGGAGGCTGCAGGGCTCAGTAGGAGTGACAGTGGGGGCCAGGCCAGGTGAGGAGGAGAAGGGCAGGGCAGGGCAGGCAAGGGCAGGGGACACTGCTGGGAGGACTGCCGTCCTTCTGAGCCAGAACCATGGTGAAGCCTGGGGCCTCTAGACTGGAATGCCAGTGCGGGCCCAGCGGCGCTGCCTCAGGAAGGCTGGTGTGCGTGTGCTTGTCTAGTCGAGGTGCAGAGGAGTGTCGGTGCCTGGCTCTCCTGGGTGCTGTGTCTCGTCTGTCGGGTTGAGCAGCACTGCCTGGCACCTGCCAGAGGCCCTCAGGTGCCTGTGGTGTGGCTCGGCCCTCCCCGAGTGTGTGGCTGGCTTGTGGCACAAGGCAGGGGCTGCTCATGCTGGGGCGGGGAGGGTCCAGGTGGCTCCAAGGCTGGTCCCCTGGGTGGTGGCCCTTGCCCTCCCTCAGGCGGTGCTGCTGAGAGCATCCTCTGGGACCCTTAGAGCGACTTTCCATGACTGAACTCTGCTGGGAGCCAGCAGAGAAGACTGTAAGGACCAACCAGTCTCCCCGGCCATGGGTTCTCTACTTCAGAGTCCAACACCACGGGCCATAACTGCCGGTGGGCAGAGTGTGGCCAGAGTTCCTGGGACCTGAGGTTCCCTGTGGCCCTTGAGGACTCACTCACCTGTGACCCCCATTTCAGCTTCCGGCTGTGGATCCTGAGGGGGAGCTGGAACTGGCTACCAGGGCCTGGGAGTCACATGGTGGGACATGTAATCTTAATTAGCCGACAGCATGACCCTGTTCTGGAGGGCTGGGCCTCGACCCCTGTGAACTCTGAAAGGAAATTGTGAAGAAATGGTTGGGAAGTGCTCTGGTGGACTAGACTCTCTCTGCTATAAAATTTGTACTGAAAAGGTTATGGTAGGTGGTAACCATCCCCATTCTTTGGGAACATATCTTTGGGAACATATTTGGGTGTTGGAGACAGAGTGTGGATGTTGAGTCAAACCAAAGTCAGTCCCAGTTTCATGTCTTGGCTCAGCCTGGCTGCCATTGTCTGGCCTGTGCACCCAGTGTCCCCATCTGTGAGCTGGATGAGGGAGGCAAGGCCCAGGGGAGCTGCTGGGCCGCTGGCCTCTCCCGAGTCCCGGCTCCCCACACCCCTGTTGCTCACTCCTTCTCTGCCAGCAGGTCTCTGGTGGAGTGGGAAACAGTGTGCCATCTGCAAGGGGCATGTTGTCACCTTGCCTTTGACGCACCTGCAGGACTGCTGAGGTCCTGTGCCAGCCCAGGGCATCTCTGTGTCTGCTGGAGTCGCAGCCTGGGCAGGGCCTTCCTGCAGGACCTTTGTATCCCTTGAGAAGAAGGACAGGTCTCTCTCTTCTCTCCGGGACTCTTTCCTATCTCAGATATCAAGTCTTGGAAGCTCAGAAGCACACTGTTAAACTGCATGCAGAGCACCATCTTTCTTCGGGTGCCAGGGTGCATGGCTAGTATCTGAAGGGCCACTGGCCCACAACTGTGGACACACTGCCAGGGTACGTCTGAATTGCTTCTTGGCCATGATGTGATTTGTACCTTGGCCAGTGGTGCTGAAGTCCCTGGCCCCGAGGAGGGCTATGCAAATGGCCAGGCCTCTGCTGCCTGTCTGCTTGCTAGTGTCTGGAAGCGGGTGCTCTGGGGGAGGTGGCTGTAGGCTGCAGGTCTAGCGGGGGGTGGGGGTGGGGGGGGTGGGGTGTTCTGCCTGCTCTTCACTGTGCTCCTTTGCAGGAGCCCGAGCCGGAGTGCCATTGCGCGTCTGGCTGTCCTTATGGTATTGTGTGGCAGCGGTGGCCTGAGGGAAGCTGTGTGGATGTGTTGCCTCTCCTGGTGGCACTGTGAGGAGCACTGACCCCATGGAGGGCTGTGATGGACTGAGGACTGAGGGCAAGTGGAGGTGGGGGTTTTGTGGAGCCCCTGCAGACATAGCTTCTCCACAGATGGAGCTGTGGGCAGGTGCACAGGGCAGGTTGAGTGTAAGACCAGGGGACTCCTGTGCATGGGTGCAGAGGACCAGGTGATGTCCCCTGGGATTGTGGAGAAGGTACAGTAAGGAGATTTTTCGAGGGTAGCTCTGCATGTCGAGCAGGGATGTATTTCTGGTAGCTTTCCATCAGATAGGGTCTCTCTGTGGCAGGGCCGGGAAGGCTGCACACTCGAGGAAACTGACTGTCTTGCTTTTCCAGAAAGTGCAGATGGAGGAAGTTTTCAGGCAGGGCCTGATCCAGCTCTTCCGCAGTGTCCCCAGAGGCTTGTTTCTGTGCCCTCTCTTGGGGGAATCAGCTCCATGTGCTTGAGGGCCCTGCCAGCTGCTCCGGGGTGGCGCACCTGCTGGCTTCTGCCCACCAGGACAGAGTGTCTTTGTTTCACTCGAGTCTCAGACACCCTGCTTGGTCTGGCTGCAGTTGCACAGCCACTTCTGAGCCTGTCCTTGTGGCCATGGGCACCGTGTGTGCCGTGTGGCTCATCCTGTGTGCCGGTGCTGGGGTGCTTCTCATAAGCCTGCTGGGAGCTGCCTGGGCACTGGCTTCCTGCAGTGGGACGCTGCTCTCTGGAAGGACAGGGAAAGGGAGGGGGTACAGAGGGGAAGTCGGCTGTCCGTGTCCTCTGTGAAGCTCACTGTGATACCCAGCTGCAGTTTGGGAGCAGTCCTTCGTGTGAGCTCTGTGTCACTGGCCTGTCCCCAAATGCTTCACTGTCTTTGTCAGAATCCTGTGCCACCCTCTGAAGGAGAATGTCCCTGTCCCTGGATGAGAGCCACTCAGTGAGGACTGGAGGGGCTGGACCCCCCTCCCTTAGTGAAGGCTAGGGCGTGTCAGCCTCCTTGCTCCTCTTACTGCTCCTGGTCCTTAGGAGTCGGGGACATGTGGCTAAAATGACCATTTGCAAAGTTACAAAGGCCTTGGAAGCTCATCTATTCTTGCTTCTGCTATTGACTGGGGGATGCACTTGACCTTGGCAAAGGCCTCTGTGGGGGGTGTGGTGCCGTAGGGTGGGAGGAGGCTGTGGCATGGAGTCCTAGCTGGCTGGCCGCAGTGAGGTGGGGTGCAGGGCTGGGACTCTGTGCAAACAGAGGGTGGAAGAGGGCGGGGACCCTGGCTGGGGGGGTGTCTGGAGGGCTGGACTTCATGGCTGACTAGCTCAGCTGCCCTCTGACCAAGCCCCCAGGTAATACCATCTGTTGTCCAGGGGTACTCTGGAGAAGGGCTAGTGTCACACGGGTTCTTGCACCTCGTGCAGTGGTGGGCAGGAGCTGAGTTCCTCCTGAGAAGGCAAGTGCAAAATGGCTCAGGCCTGGGCTCTACGGAAGCCCCAGCATTCCCATCCATTTCCCTGCAGTTGAGGAATGCATTGGAAGGAGTACGCTTTGGGATCAAACTGAAGGGCTTCATAGTCTGGGCTTTGTGCCCCTCCAAGGCCCGTCAGTTGTCCAGCCCACTGCCGTGGTCTGCTCACCTGCAGAGTAGATGTGAGGATTTGTCTCAGGGTTGTTGTCCGGACTGAGCAGCACCGCGAGGCCAGGGGCTCAGCCCTGCAGCTGCTGGCATCTGCCCTCCCTAGGCTCCCAGCGCTATGCCCCACTTACCTCACCATGTTCTGCTGGGCACTGTGCCGTCCCTCCTGTGGTCTGCTACCCTGTGTGCTTGGGCAGTCTTTCTTCCATCTGACCGTTGAGCAAGCTGCACATGTGAATAGGTCAGTGGTGAGGGTCATGGATTTGAGCTGACAGCTGTTCTGAGTCTATGCCTTTTCCTCTCAGCTGGGATTTACAGAACAAGTGTCTGCCCCAGGTGGGAAGGGCAGGACCCACTGAGAGGTACACTGTGGGTCAGGAATGCCCAGTGGTGAGGGGGGGCTGGACCCTCCACGGTGGCCTGGGGGAGTATCCCAGTACAGCTGCGTGGAGCAGTCTTATGGCCTTCACTCAGCCTCGCCAGCCTCAGCTTTCCTATCTATAACGAGAGTGGCAGGATTCTTGTCCTGCCTGAGTTGTGTGTGGCCCAAGTGTGACAGCTCTGGGAATATAGCCCTCTCCTCCGTATGTGCACACTGGGCACAGCACGTGCACACACAGGACCATGTACAAATGCTTGCAGGTAGACGTGTGCACACAGTGTGGTCAATCCCTAGGATGCTTGGGCTGGGCCCACCCCTGCAGGGCCCTGAAGGTGAGGCAGGAGAGCTGCAGAATGTTGGGGTGGGTGCCACACCAGGGAAGAGCAGAGCCAGGATGAGTGGGCACAGGCCGGAGAGGTGTGAGAACTGGAGGAAGGAACCTTGGCCCGCAGAGGCTGCTCAGAGCTGGATCAGGCCCAAGCCCCAGGACACCTCCATGACAGTGGCACAGCAGGAGTTAAGGTCACAGGCACAGAGGGGGCTGAAAAAGGAAACTGAGCAAGAGAGATAATGGGTTCTTACTGGAAAGAGATGGTACCAGGGAGAGGAGCACAGACCTAGAGAGGAGGGGACCCCCAGGGGCTTCCCAAGAGGAGCACAGCCACTGGCGGGTCCTTGTTAGCCCAGGTGGGCAGCCAGGAGGGAGGGAGCTGGGGGCCTGGGTGGCTTCAGTGCACCCACAGGCTGCAGCTCACAAGAACTCTTTGAGTCCAGGTTTGTGCTCAGACCTCACTGGCTGCTCAGGATAAACCTCCAGGCCACATCTGCACTTGGATTTGATGGACACTGGGAAACTAAGACAAATGCCTGGTGGCGATCCTGCAGCACCGCTCAGAAGTGACGGCTTGACCCAGTCACAATGTAGCCATGGTATAGAAGAGCGCGAGAACCTGTCCCCAGGCTCTGCCTCACCTTCAGAGTGCTTCAGGTTGGGCCCAGTCTGCATGCGTCCTGGGGCTGGCTGCATTTCCTGTGCCCTATTTTGGGCACCCCTTGACTCTCCTGCTCTGGGCCTCTGTTGACTCCTGCCTGGGACCTGCCTGGAGCCACCGGAATGCAGAGCTCCAGCAGAGTGTTCTGGCCGCCTCTTCTGGCAGGCTTGCTGGCTCCCTTCTGAGTCTGTAGTGACAGACGATGTGCGCCCAGCCTCCCTGACTCCTTGGCACTGGCATGGCCATTTTCTGGCCGCCTGGTCTCTGAGTTGTGAGGACTGATGGGTGAGGCCACAGAGGCTGCAGCCTGTTGTGTCTCCTTGTCTTCTGTTGAAGCAGGCACAGGTGTGCTCCTGGGCCACTGAGCTGTGTGCTCTGGTGTGCTCTGGGGCCTGCAGTGTGATGTGCCCGGGGTCAGGTGCACAGGCAGCCCGTGGGCCTGAGGTGGAGCTTCAGGTGGGCACCCACCCCCTTTCCTGCCTTTCAGCTTTGCCTGGTGATGGGAGCCACTAGGGCAGAGTTCCTCACTGCTGAGCTGGGAGGAGGGCTTCCAGGTTCCCGCTCTCCTTTAGACCTTGTGGCAACTTGGTGGGAGTGCTTCCTCCACTTATGGCCGCCCCCTGCCTCATCCCCCAGTGTGCCCAGGAGAAAAGAGCACATTCTTTTTTTGTTTGCTTTTGGTACCGGGGATTGGACTCGGGGACACTTGACCACTGAGCCATCCCCAGCCCTATTTTGTATTTTATTTATACGCAGCTTCTCACTCAGTTGCTTAGCCCCTTGCCTTTGCTGAGGTTGGCTTTGAACTTGTGATCCTCTTGCTCCACCCTCCCGTGTCATTGGATTGTAGGCGTGTGCCACCGCACCTGGCTGAGAACATATTCTTCATACTCCATGGTGTGAAGGTGGCAGGAGGACATCAGAAAGGGCAGATAAGGATGAGGGCCTTTCTCAGGCGGAGGAGAGCCAGAGGGAGGGTGTCCTCCCCAGGCAGGCTGGGGCTGGGGCTCCAGCCACAGCAGTGCACAGGAGACCAGCATGAGGTTGAGCTGCCTGGCCTGTGAGAGAGGAGGAGGAGGAGGGAAGTGTGGACCGGGCCATCCCTCCCAAGCTTGGCCCCTGTGTGTGGGGCTGACACTTTGCACTTCTGTTCCCTTATGTCCTGACTCACTGGCGCTTGACCTGGCCCACCCAAATCAGTACTGGGGCCTGGGAGAACACAGTGGAGCCCGCTTCCTGGTCCTTGGTCCAAAGACTAAAGAATTCAGGTCTTGTTTAAGCCATCATATTGTTGAAATATTGTCTTTAATACCAGCTGGCGCTTCAGAGTGGAGAGCAGGGAGGGAGCCCTGGGAGTGGGTCCGAGACGCTCAGCCCGCCGTTGCAGTGGAGCACCTGCTCCTTCCGAGGTGGATGGTCTTCTGTTATACATTTCCCCATGCAAAAAAGACACTTAAAAATGCCATTTTGCATAGAACTTAAGGGAGATCTTAGGAGCCCATCGGGTGTCCCAGATTAAGACTGCCTGACGGGGGATGTCAGGGTGGGCATCTCAGCCCTGACTTGGCAAGCAGTGGGCCCTTGGCGGAGTGGGTGAGGGATGCCCACAGGCTGTTTCCTGTTCAGTATCCGGGAAGGCTTCCCACTGGTGAGGAGAGAACTGTGCCCTGAGACCCAGCCACAGCAGTCTGGTGAGTGATCTCAGACGCCGAGTCTGCACATTCCCAGGGCCCTCCCCTCAGGCTCCTGTCACGAGCTTCCTTCTCTTCTGTGTGGCTAGTGCTCACGTCTCCTTGGCCTCCACTGGTGCTTCTTGTCCCCAGGATGCTGGGCCTTCTGCAAGATTGTGCTGCTGACCATCATGCCGTCTGCATTCTCAGATCTGCTTCACACCTGAGTCTCATTCTTGGCAGCATCTCGGCTGACCCCCTGCACGGGTCCATTCAGGAGAGTGCCTGAGCTGGGTCAGGGCGTGGGCTGCCGGCCAGCTCAGCCCCTGGGTGCCCTCTTGTGTGAGTGGCGTTTCAGCTGCTCGGAGCAGGGAGGAGTCAGTCGTGATTGATGGCGAGAGGCCCTCTTTAAGCTTACTGGATTTGGAAAGTGAACCTGTCTTTGTTGGTTCTCTGGGACCTCTGCACTCGCCGTGGATTTCTCCCAGTTCTTGGAGGAGTCGAGCAGGTGTGAAGCACCCGTTCTGTTCACTGGCGTGCAGTTGGATCTGTGCTCTAGGCCTGCCTTCGTCTCCTATCAGGCAGCATTTCTTTCAGATTCTGAACTCACAGTTGGCTCACAAATTGTCGTACCTCCACCCTGAAGTTTGTGACTGGCCAGGGCCCACTCAGGGACAGCTCCCTTTATGAGGAGACATGGGATGCAGAGCAGGGCCAGGGCCTCTCTGCTGGTGAGGGGCAGTGCAGGCCTGTAGGGGGTAGACACTTCCTTGCAGCCAGGGTGTGGCATGGGACACTGCATGCCTTCTGGGCACTGGGACTTGGGGAATGAGATTATGTACCGCCAGAGAGAACCTGGCCGCCCAGCCTGGATGTGGGAGCGGCAGAAGCACATCTCGGAGAGATGAAGAAGAACCGTGCAGCTGGTGGCCTGGCTTTCCCTGGCCCGACTCTGCTTGGGGAGACCCACATAGAGGAAAGAGCACTGAGGCTCGGGGTGGCCTGCTTCTCTGGCGTGGTCACTAATGGGTGGTTCTGCTCTTGTGTGATGAGAAGGGTAGATGGTGAAGTCTTGTCTCTGTGTTGCATAAGAGTGTTTTTTGTTAAAGCATTTCTAATAGTATTAATGTTGAGGGAGCTAAATTGGAAAAATAGATCAGCAATGCAAGTAAGCAGTTACTGTAACTGGGAGAAATACTAACAGTTTAATTTGCATATATGATAGAAGCATTTTTTAATGACTGCTCTGATAAGAAAAGGCTGAATATCAAAAATGCAAGCAAATAAAAAATCAATTAATTCTCTTACTTATTATTTTTTTAAAAATGGTATTCCTGGCTTATTCCGTGGCAGTTTCATAATTAGGGAGTCTGATTTTCATCTGCTCCATGGTGCGCGCCCTGGCGCCCTGGCTCACTTGGGCAGGTGGCTGTGGTGGTGTGCATCTGTGATGAGTGACTGTGGAGGAGAGAGGAACAGGGGCTGTACCCTGCAGGGGTGGCATGGTTCCTATCACTGTCCTGCATGCCGCGTGCAGAGCCAGTCTTGGTGCTGGTTGCTGAGGACAGCTGGGCAGTGGCGTCGCCCGACACGCAGGCCTGTCTATTTAGGGGTGTGCTCATTCCCAGTAAGTTTTGCCCTGACCTCCCCCAGGGGCATTTGGCGATGAAGGAGATGGGTTTGGGTTGCCACAGCGGGGGTCATGGTGACAGCATCTAGTGGGTGGAAGCCAGAGTTGCTGCCAGACATCCTGTAGTGCACAAGGTGGTCATGCCGTGAAGACATACCTGTCCCGTCCAAAATGCCACTTTGTCATGCAGCTCAGGATGCTCACGTTTCCTTCTGCACTCAGAGTGAACGACGCACACTTGGTGAAGATGGATTTTGTTGTACAATACAGTCACAGAGCTGAAATAGAAATTCTGGAAGCACTTAGGGACAAGTTACATACATCATTTTCAGTTTGAGGGTGAGGAAATGAAGTCAGCTCTCATTTACATGTTTTTGCATGTGAATAAGATGTACCTTTATCTTCTCCTTTTCCTTTCTTTTCATTTCTCCATCTCTTTCAGATTTGAAAAATGGGCTTCGATTCCCCAGAACTCACATTTTCCTAGCCAGAGCGTGTTTTGCATGCAGATGTAGTTAGAAATAACAAAGAGGCATATTTGTGTTGTAGTGACTACATAAAAGGAAAGGATATTGCTGAACTGTAAATTGCATTTTTAGAATATGCTAAAACGATGTGCTGAGAGTCCTCGGTCTTGCAGCTCTGCTGGCGGCACGTTCCCGACGGAGCGATGGAGAAAGGCAGGCAGGAGAGCAGTGTGCCCTGCTCAGCCCTGGACTGTCCCATCACCATGAAATTGCCTCTCAGCCCTGGTCCAGGTGACAGCACCATTGCCGCAGGTGTCCTGAGTGTCCCCGGTGTGTGTGCCACGTGCGGGTGCTGCGGTCACTCACCACGGTGACGTGTCGGTAGTCAGGACATGAACATGCATTTGCTCCTCCGTATCCTGGAGGCTGTGCTGGATGGGAAGTGGTTTCCTTGTGCTGGGAAATTTAAATCAGCGCATCGCCTTGTTTTCTGAGGTGGGATTTAAAGGCTCAGGGAGGGAGGACAGCACCTTGCCTCTGTGATGGTAGGGCAAAGAAAGGTGAAAAGTCACATCGCCCAGCAACTGGGCCGTGTACTGGATTTGGGTGTGTGACTAGCATTTAAAAGAATTCTCAGTGGTGGTAAGAAACATGGCATCAAACTTGCTGTCTGAGCCACATAGGTGTGCAGCCCAGCATGAGCACGTTCATGTGGCCACGCAGCCAGCCTCTGAAACTTTTCCACTTGCAGAACTGTATGCCCCTTCAACAGCTGTGTGGCCTGAGTGTTTAAAGCTAGGTGGTTCTTAGAACAGACAGTGCTATCAGTCCCACAATGAACACAAACACTTGCTAATTCTAAAAGGAAATACAGAAAGAGACAAACATATAAATGCAGTAACTACATGCATGCATAGGAAAATGTGTGTGTGTGTATCGTATATTCAGGTAAAGAAATGTGGTATGTGGTAAGCATAATGTGTATTCACATAATGTGAATATTTACTATATAACAATACTTCAGGGCTGGGGCTGTAGCTCAGTGGTAGAGTGCTTGCTTCACGCTGAGTTCCATCCTCAGCACCATATTTTTTAAAAAAAATAAAATAGCTATAAAAAAATTAAAAAGCCCCAATACTTCATGTATAACAAAACATTAGACATATATTTAATAATATTTTGCAGTATGTTAAATAACATGATGTTGCATTAGACACATTACACCAAGCACGTGTACACATGCCCACGTGTGTGACTTCAGGAGACCTTTGGCGAGCGTGACCGTGCTGTCCTGAAGCGCTTGTGCCATTCCTCTTTCCTTATCATGTCCCCATCCCCAGTTCTGACTGTGCCATTCATTCTACTTCCCTGAGTGAATCAAGTCCCAGTTCTGGACTCCAGTGGTCATGCAGAGACTCAGCCTATGTGGTGTTCCCAGGCCTGGCTCCCACCTTCCTTTGTCATGCCTGTCCCCAGGCCAGGTGCTCCTGGACAGGTCACGGGCTGTAGCCCAAGGTCTGCGCCCTCTTTTCCCCTCAGTTGCCTCACAGCCTGGTCCTGAGGAGTTTCCTGCTGTTTTGGCTGTGGGTGCTACTTGAGCCTTGTTCCCAGGTGCCCTTGTGCCCACGCTGTCTCTAGAATCTGTGGTGTAGGGCACACACTTCCAGCAGGACTTTTGGAATATCTTTGAATTTTAAGTAGAGAGGATGAGCCAGTGGCCCTGGAGGCCTTAGGATCCTCAACCAGGCAGGCTCCTTAGCCCAGCGGGGGCTTGCCAGGGATGCTTGGAGATGGTGCCCAGCCGCGTGTAAAGACAGATCGAGGGAGACCAGGCTGTGAGCTGGAGGGGAGCATCTGGGCCTAGAGGAGCATCAGCCGTGCCAGTCTGGAATGGGGGATCTAGAGCTAGGGTGCAAGACCTCTCTGGTAAGGGAGGCCAGACAGTGCTCCTCTTCTGTGCCCCTCCAGGGCCTCGCCTCTTCCCCTTGGGCAACAGGAAGCAGGCCTTGAGGGGTTGACTTGGGACTGACCTTTAGGAACTGCTGGAGGCCTGCCAGAGGCGGGCACATGCTGGGGCTGGGGGCTGAATGGGCACTGCAGTGTCAGGGACGTTTCTACTCTGGTTCGCTGACAGTGTGAGCAGTTCAGATGTCAGCGTGCTTGCTGTTTCCTCGCAGGCAGCCTGCTGGGGTTCGGGGGCTCACACCTGAAGTGGGCCCCTCTGTTCTCAGGTTCCAGCTCCTCACAGCCACCCTGTGCCCGAGTTAGGGCAGCAGCGTATCCCAGGTCGTCTCCTCTGTCTCCCTGAGGGGCTCTGACGCCTTGCTGGCTCCTCTTGCTGTGCTCTCTACCAGAGGAGCCAGCTTCCATGGTCTCCTGCTCTCTGCACTTCCTGTCCTCCATCCCAGGGGTTTTGGGTTTGGGGCTTTGTTTCACTTCTCCACTATGTGCCCCATTGAGAGCCGTCACAGTGGAGATGTGCTCCCTGGCGGCATCCCTCCTGGGAAGGGCAGGAGGAGCAGTGAGGGCGGCAGAGAGGGCTGCGTGTTTCCAGTTGGTTTCCAGAGGCTGTTTTACCTGAGGCAGGAGTCTCTGAAAGGAGAGTGGGTCCCCCAGGCCACTGTCGATGGCCTGGTCGCCAGTACCTCTGGGGTGGCTGCTAGCTACCAGGTGCTGGCCTGCCAATGAGGGCGAGGACAGGACCCCACAGCTCTGGCCTGTGTTGGTACAGTGGTCACGTGGCACGGCCGGGGCGACGGTGTACGCAGGACTCAGCCCTGCTCTCCCAGGCCATCATCTCACTGGGCCTGGCAGCCCCGCCCTGTGCTCTGTCCAAGCTTTTGTGTTCTCCAGTCCTGACCACCCTGGGCCTGCCTGCCATCTCCTCCAGAAGCACAGTCCCAGAGATGTCACGCCTGACCGCGGCACCACTTTCCCATAGACTTGGGACGAGGTGCAGGCTCATGGGCAGGAGGCCGTGCCCCAGTTCAAGCAGGATACCTGCTGGACAGAGGGACCATTCTGGGATGTTCCTCCTCAGTGACCGCTGTTGTCCGACATTTGCCTCCTT
This sequence comes from Ictidomys tridecemlineatus, assembly GCF_052094955.1. Lineage (NCBI taxonomy): Eukaryota > Metazoa > Chordata > Mammalia > Rodentia > Sciuridae > Ictidomys > Ictidomys tridecemlineatus. The sequence continues at coordinate 196,993,384 of NC_135483.1, read as the reverse complement.
CCTAGCCTGTTGAAAACCAAGCCTGTTGATGGCCTAACATTCTTATTTCCAGAGGAAAGTTGGATTCTTGAGGTGATAGCACCGAGCAGACGAAGGCTCCGAACGTGGGCCCTGGAGTGTGTCCACCGCAGCCTCCCAGTGCAGGTGGAGCTCAGGGGATGGGAGTATGGCTAAGCCTGTGCTGGGCCCATCAGGCAGGCCAGGCTCAGGGTCCATATCCGTGAATCCCCCAGGTCATGTCAAGGTGGTGGAGCTGTGGGTGGTGTTTTGTCCTCCAGATCTCTGTGCCTAGTCTGGCTGCAGGGGGACGTGGTGACAGAATGGAAGGGCACTGGGGCCTCCTGCCTGCTCACCTGGGGACTGAAGCATCCCGAGTTCTCTGTGGGAACGGCAAGGCAGGTCACCACAGGTCTCTAGAAGTCAGCACAGAAGTCCCTGTGTTTCCCCCCCTTCCTATGGGTCACTGGAGTGCTGATATCCAACAGGACAGGCTCAGGCCCTGGCCCCTTGGCTGCAGCCTTGGTCCCTCTGAGTGGATCTGGCGATGAGGCTGCCCTTGTGGGGGCAGCTGCTGCAGACAGCAGGTGGCTCAGGCCTGCAGTGGTCTTGTTGTCCCCCACCCGCCGGGCCTGAGTAGCCATGCCCGAGGAGACTGCTTTCAGTTCAAGATCGGGGCAGGAGTGAACTCGGATGACATCGGGGAGAACCCATAACCACCAAGACTGCATCGGGCTTCTGCCATTAGTCTGTGGCCGGCCTGTCCCAGGAGGGTGGTGTGTGGTGCTGGGGTGTGTGCTGCATGTGCTTGCCGCTCTGTGCAGGGTGAGGGCCTTGGTTCTGATGGTTGTGCCTGGTGGCCAGAGCAGGAGGAGGTGGCCCATATCCAGGGGGAGGGCAGGTGCAGAATGACTGCCCTTCTGAACAGAGGCTCTTGGGAAAGGCTCCCGAGGCCTGGCCTTCCTCATCGTCGCTGAGTAGCCAGCTCCTGTCCCACAGTTGTCAGAGTGTGGGAGACGTTCTGTGTTAAACTCATTCACAAAATCAGGTGCCACAAAGACCCCCCTCTGTGAGCTTGGACTCTTGATGATCGGAGGTGATGTGGTTTTCCTCTTACTGGGTTTTTCTATCATCGCTGCTAAACGGTGGCCACCTGGGCCATGTTCAGGGACACTTAGCGCAAAGGAAGACACATCCGGGTCCTAGGGAAGCAGAAAGGAGGGCCAGCAGCCTGGTCTCCATCTGGTCTGCGGCTGGATGGTGTGCATCACCTCTGCCTGGAGTGTCCCGTGCTGTAGCAGGTGAAAGGCCACTTAGCTGACAGCAGTGTACGCCTGCTGTGGTACCAGCGTGGTCCAAGAATCCCTTGCCTGCCTCCTTGGCACATGGCGGGGACAGCCATGGCACTGTCTGGAGGGCTCCACCCAGGGTGCATCTAGGCAGAGGCTTCCTTGGGCTTGGGAAGGAGTGGAGCCCTGATGGCCAGAACCTGCCAGCTCAGTTTTAGGGACGTGGAGATGTGTAGGAGTTGCCTGAGAGCAGAGTGGGCCGCCATGGTATCCAGCAGGCTGTGATGGTGACCTTGGTCTAGGTGACCCTACAGTCAGGTGAGGTGACTGTTGGGGACTTTCCCCTTCTCTCCAACAAGGGACAGGGACAAGCCTGGGCTGGACAGTTTGGCTTGTAGTCTAAGTAGGTATAAGTGGTCTCCCTGGGCCCTCAGGAAATGCCCACGCAGAGTAGAGTGCCTGGCCGTGCCTGGTCGCCGCACTGCTCCTGTGGTCTCTGTAAGCTCTCCTTTAGGGGGACCGTGGAAAACTTGTTGGAGCGGAGTAGAGCTGGGTCTTGGGGCTGTGGATGTCTGGGCCTGGGGTGGCACGTCCTTGTAGTGAGCTGTGTGTGGAGCTGGGAGCGCTATGGTGTGGGTGGTGAGGTGTTCGCTGCAGCCCCGCAGGGTCTCTGCACGTTCCTGTGCCTGGGGGTGCTGTCCAGCATAGGACTCTGCCTCCCACCTCCGTGGTGGCTGGCCTGACCGCAGGCCATCAGGCGGCCTGTACCCGCCTGTGAGGACAAGTGAGTAGTTAGTTTCCTGGAGCCTTCAGGGAACAATTGGAGGGCAGGGTGGGCGGGTGTTGGGCCTGGAGGGGAGCAGAGAGGCTTAGCTGGGTCCCAAGCCTCCTGGGAGCCCTGCCCCCATGGTCCTAGCCCTGGCTCTGCTGCTCCTGTGGCTGCTCTTCCCAGGAGCCCAGTGACAGACCTGGTTCTGTTGGACCACTCCTCACCTCTCTGGGCCCCTCTCCTGCTTAGTACGTTCTTCCAGCTGACCCCATCCAGACTCCTTGGCGCCCTGCCCCCCACACTGCTGACCTCCAGGTCCTTGTTCCCGGTCTGCAGTTGCTGCCCTAGGTGGGTCTGTGTCCTCAGCACCTTCAGGTCCTCCCTGCCCACGTCTGGGCTGCTTCCCCCTCCCATTCTTTAAGGGACTGTCACTCCATCTTGTCTGTGGGGTGGCTGGTATGGTTCTTGATTCCAGATCGTTCTTCAGCTTGGAGGGATCAGTGTGGTGACTGGGAACCTGATGCTGGGCTTCTCTTGCTTAGTTTTGTGTCTTGCTTTGGTTTTGGGAATTTTGAGGTCTCTTCATCTTTGATGTTCTGGACCTTAACAATGTGGGTCTTCCAGGATTTATCCCAACTGGCCCACAGGGGCCCTAAAACTTGCAGTCTTGTTTCTCTTACTTAGGGGAGTGTCCTCCTCCTAGCACCGCCACCACCGTCACGACACGGCTGTCTGCATCATCTCCCTTCTGCACCTCTGCCCTGCGCCCCTTTCCTGGGATTTCTGTGATGCTGTGTTGTTGCTGGTGTGGGCTCCCCTGTGGGTCTGCCTGACATTCACCTACATGGGTCCCCAGAGAGGCTTCTCCTCCCTCGGTGCTCACCCGTCTACGTGCATGTCTGAAGTGCTGTGTCCTTTGGAGTCTCCTGGCTCAGAGTTTCTGTTTGTGGGGGTCGCCTTGTTTCTTGCTGCCATTCTCCCTAAGAGGCTGGAGAGTTGCCTGTTCATTTTTTATGAAGGAGGTGAAGATATATTCCAAGAGCATTCAGGCTTACATATAAGAGCAGATCCACACACGTGGGCATCAGGTTCTTGTCCTTATGCCTCCAGGGTTTCTAGAAACTGTAAAGGAGTTCACCTTGAGAGCAGGTAAAGAGATTGGTAAGGAAGCAAGAGTTTTGGAAAAGTAGGTGGAACATTTGACAAACAGAGGCCTCTTACAAGTGGAGAGAGACCAGCATAGAGCATGAGCAGGCTTCAGAGGCAGCACAGGGAAGAGCAGGCCATCCACATGAGGGTCGCTGCAGTGTCCAGTGCTTAGGGGATGCAGATGAAAGTGGAAGCAGTTTGCACTTTTTACCCACGGCAGTGGGAGACCATCAGGAGATGGACAGTTCTCACTGCAGAAGAAGCTGCAGGGGGCAGAAATCATCCTGTTCACCTGGGTGAGAAGGTGCAGCTTGGACCCTGCCATTCAGCCTGCTCTCAGGCTGTGCTCTACGGACTGCAAAGCCAGGCCAGGCGGCTCTGCCATGGTGGAGCCCGGGAGGAGCCCTTTAGTAGGGAAGTGAGCACTTGTGGGCTTGTGCTAGGGGCTCTGCTCTGCCGCCCTGTGCCCCTCTCACCGGGCCCCATCTCTTGGGAGGGAGGCTGGGTGGGCAGCCCCACGAGCCAGGCTATTTCAGACCCAGTGAGCAGGGAGGGTGCCCGTTCTCTGAGTTTTCATTTGCTTGATGCTGTCATTCCTGGCTTTGCAGGAGGCTGTTCTGTGCCTTGCAGAGACCATCTCCACGGAAAGGGCCAGAGCTAGGGTGTGTGAGGGGTGTGGTGCCCCCAGGGGCTCTGCCCTGGGCCTCAGCTTCTCAGGGCCCTCTTCTCCTTTCTTCTGAGAAAGTCTTCTGATGCTCCTCAGCCCAGTCCCCCCTCTCTGCAGGGCCTGTGTCCCTCCTTTTCAGGGAGCCAGCTGTGTCTCCCGGGGAGAGCGCTGGAGCACACCTCTGTCCCTCCACAGCCTGGGGTCAGTGTGCACCCTGCAGTGCTCTTGGTGAAGCCTTAAGTCACGTCTGACCATATTCACTATTTTTTTTTTTAGAAATTAACATCAATCTAAAAAGTTTGTTTAAAACTGAACAAATTCGTTCCATTTCTTCCTGGTGCCCATGGTCGTGTGATAGGGCACTCAGGTGCCACATTTGCACAGCACTTCTCGGGCAATCTCATTCCCTCTGCCTTCCTCCTCTTCCCACCCTCCTCCCCCACCCGGCTTGCTCCACTCTGCACATCTCCCCTCTGTTAGTTATTATTAGTGTTTTAATTCGTGCATTATAATCACATGAAATGTGAGATTCCTGTGTTCTGCGGGTACGTGGTCATAGATGGCTTGGTGCGTTCTGTCCCCGGGCCCCTCCTCCCTCCATTCTGTGTTAATGCAGATGGAAAGCATGTTTAGAGGAGGAGGTGACTGCTGTGAGTGACAGCAGATGCCCAAGTGAGTCCCTCCCTCTGCCCTTCTGACTGACTGAGCTGCCGGCTCCTCCTCCCTGCTTCATGCTCTGCTCCAGAGAGCTCCCTGGGCCCTGGCCTCCCAGAGCTAAGAACATCTTGGTGCTGTGAAGGAAGACATGGCTTCACACCCCCATCAGCATCTCGGGGACCCTGGGGGCAGTTTCTGTGTGGTGGGGGAGTCTTGTCACCAACCTGTTTGTCATCCTTCCATGACTGCCCCCGAGGAGGCTTCCCTGCGCTTGTGGGTGTGGCGCCCAGTTCTGCTGTGGAGGGACAGGAAGGAGTCATCCTTTACGAATCTGCTGCTGAGGAATGTTCAGAGCTGTGGTCTCTGTAGGGATGTCCTGTGGGGATGTCCAGTGGGGCCGCGATAGACCTTGTCTTCCTTGGGGGGTTGCAGCCGTACGCCTGGGACATGTGGCCTCACCTGTGTCACGGGGACCTTAGAGTGTTTTTCCTAGAAGTCTGTTTCGCGTATGTTGTAGATCGCAGGCTAGGTGTGGGTGTTTGTCATTCTAGGCCATGGAGACTGGCAGCCAGGTGACAGCCCTTGGGAGAAGGATCCCTGGGGCCGAACTCCTGTTGATGACTGCGTTCCTCTGCTCGCTGGGTCCCTGGTGCTAGGTGCATGGCCCTGCAGACACTGTTGTGGCATGCTGTCCCTGCTCTTCCTCTGCTCTGCATGGACCTTCAGGTGCCCACAGCATGGAAGGCATTCAGCCTCAGACCAAACCCTCGTCTGTGCAGATGCGGCTTCCTGCTTTACCTCCCGTAGAACCAGTGAGATGGAATTCCAAGAGTGAGTTCTGTATGAAACAAAAACATAAATGTGTTCTGACAGCTGGGGAAGAGATCTGCTGCTCATGCTTGCAAAACAATTGCGAGACCCTACTGTCTGTATTTCATTCAGGAAGTTTACTGAAGAAAATTGTATGTATTAGAAAGCTCACCATATAAATAGGAAAAATCACAGTCAACAATTTGTTTTTTGATTAACATTCACTTAGGTTTTAACTAATTTTAGTAAAATTCAAATTAAACAATTTGATTTAAATAAATTAATTAAATTAAAATACATTTAATAAAAATGCTGGAATAAGAAGTTGCCTTGCATGTGTTGTGTGGTTCTGGCTGATGGTCCTGACCTGGGTCTGGGGACTCACCCCCATGTGGCTGTGGGGTGTGTCCCACTGTTTCTGGGGCTTGCTTCAAGAGGGCGAGGCGGCAGTGTTTCCTGTGCACGTGCTGATTGCGAGGGCAGGGCGTGCGGTCTGCAGCCGCTGTCCGGAAGTCGAGGCAGATGGCATTCTTTGAGCAGGTCTGTGACAGGTGCTACTGTTGGGTTGTCCCTGTGCAGCATGGTATTGGAGTGCTCGGTCCCTTGACTCCACTTCACCTGGAGCCTTGTGTGAGACAGTCACCCCAGGCAGCAGTTCAGGCACGTGCTCCCCTGTGCACAGGGCACCGCCAGTTCCCGGTGCTCCCCTGTTCTTCCTCCCAGGCCCTACCTGGCCCGGTGCCCGACACAACTGCCACCTGGGGGTCTCACCTGTGTGAGAGTTTGTGTTTCGGTACAGTGCAGCATGCACTGCCTGCATCTGCCCAGTGGCACTTGAGGAGGCCTGGGCGGCTCCCCCGTGGCTGTCGGTCGGTGCCCTTGGTGGGGGCCTGCACACCCTGTGTGGGCTCAGCCCCTGGTCCTCAGCAGGCAGTGCCATCTCGGGGCCTTCCACAGGTCCCGTTCTTCATACTGGAGTCAGCTGACAGCCGCGGTCCACTTCCTCTGGTTTTGGTGGGCATGTCCTGTCCCACTGTGGTTCTAATTGGTATTTCTGTGATCACAGATGGAGAGCACGTGTTTCGTGGTGACTGAAAACTTGGAGCCCTCTTTTGTCAAGCGTCCATTTGTCTCTGTGGCCCATTTTTAAGACCAGTTGGGTTGTCTGCCTTTTTCTTAATGATTCCTAAGACTGACTTATGCCCTTGGCTGGTGTGTCTGTGGCAGAACCAGGCTCCTGCTGGGTGCTGCCTGGGCCCTCTTCTCCCAGTGCCTGGAGGGGAGTGGTCTTCCCGTTTCCCTCCTTGGAGGCGTGGCCTCAGGACCTGCCCTGCACCAGGTGGGCTGTGTGGAAACTCAAGGCTGTGACCCTGGGCTTGGAGGGGAGCCTTCGCTGTCACTGGGTTGGCCCATCCTAGGATATTGTGTTCCTTGGTGTGTCTGCTCTCATTTACTGACAGGTTGATAATAAATCATTATATTTGGTAAATCCCCCAGGTCCTTTGTGTTTCCATGTAAAATTTAAATTAACTTGTCAATTAAAACAATCCTGTTGGGATTTTGATTGGAAATGTGCTGACCACCAGGTAATTTGAGGAACACTGGGTCTCCCAGTCCAATGCACCTAGTTGGTTTTTCCGTTTACTTAGATGTTGATTTCACTTAAGATGTTCTATAGTTTTCTGTACAAAGCTCATCTTTAAATAGTCTTTAAATAAAAAGCTCATCTTTAAATAGTTTTAGTCTTGCTCTTCACTGATATCAGATGAAGTTATAAATGGTATCTTCTTTCCGAAAGCCTCCTGCTCCTTTTTGCTGGTTTATGGAAACCCAGTAGGTCTTGGTACATGGACCCAGTGATCCTGTTGGGTCCTCGTAGGAGTCCGAGCTGTGTGTGGTGACACCTCCTGCCTGGTCCCTCCTTCCTTCCTTGCCTGGCTTTAGGGCCCTGGCCAGGGCCTCAGGACAGTTGGAGGGCATGCCAGTAGGCTCGGGATGTGTGCTTGCTGCCTTCTACGAGGAGCGGTGTGGACCCCTCTGCCCTGGTGTCTCCGGCTCTCCTTTCTTCAGCGGTGGCTGTGCCTCCGCCACCTGGCCACTGGCTGCATGGGGATAGCTTCTCCTGGAGCTGTTGTCTCTGGAGGGACAGTGGGGGCGCGGGTGAGAGAAGGAGGTGCCCTCGCTGCTTCGCCATGTTTATTTGGGGTCACTCAGTGTGACTTTTGAGAAATCCTCTTGAGGATTTATAGCCTGTAAAAGACTTCTGCTCTCAGGAAGGGTTATGGCTTATATCGTGAAAGTAAGTCAACTAAAATTTCCAACTTTCCAAGTTGCAGGAGGGAAGAACCACAGGTGACCCTGGATCCCCAGTGTTGGTGAAGGAAATATCAGCACGTAGTCAAGCCATAGTGACATTTTGGTGTAATTTTTCTATATGGAGCAGAAATAAAAATAATGAGAGAGAAGTCTTTGTGTGGTTTGTGCCCCGTGTCAGAAGCTGCTCAGTTAGCGGGTGAGCCATGTCTGTTGTTCTAAAGGTGCTTGTAAATCTGAGTTACAGAAGCCCTCCTGAGCTGGAGCTCGCCCAGCTGAGGGCTTTTTTATTGGTGGGTGAGTTAGGAAGGCTGACTGCTGCCCCTGGGTCAGCAGGCCTGAGCTTTGGAGCTCAGTCCCTACCCGCTGTGGCCGAGCCTCTGTGTTCTGGTTTCCTGCTCCTGAGAAGAAGGGCTCTCAGATTGAGGGCATGGAGGGTCTGCTCTAGGTGTCCAGAGCGGCTCCTTAGCCTCGAGTGCCAGATGTTCTCATGAGGCCATGGGCTCTGGCCTGGCTTGACTTCAGTGGCCCCAGGGAGGGAGCGTTTCTGCCGAGAAGGAGCTCAGCGGGTGGGTGTGCCCCCGAGTGGATAGCTGTGTCTGCCCAGCACCCCAGCAGCCAGAGCTCCTGTCTGCTGGCCATGCCTGGTGCTGTCATCTGGGCCTGTCTAGTCCCCAGCCCAGACTGCACTGTGAGGAAGCTTCCACTTCCCTTGGCCCCGGCCTCGGTGCCCTCCTCCTGTCACAGGCCCGATCCTCACTGGAGCACACAGAGCAGTTTCTCGTCAGCTGGCAGTGCATGAGAGACTCCCGGGGTCACGTCCTGCAGTCAGCTGTACATCACCGTGGTGGTGAGAGTGGCGTGGACACAGCGGAGGCCGGGTTGGACGTGGGGAGGCAGCAGCGGGCCCAGTTGGCTTGGCTTTGAGGATGTTTCAGGTTTTCGTGAACCAAAGGCTGTCTTTTTTAAATGAGAAAAATACATTCAAATTCTGTAAAATACTAAAGTTAAAAATACCTTTATAAACACATTTTTTCACTTAAATTTATATTTCTTACCCCCAAAATAGACAGTTAAAACCAATCAGGTTGTGGGGGAACCCGTGGTGGAACACAGATGCTAGGCAGTCGGTGGCTGTTCCCAGGGCACATCCCCCTGCAGTAGATGGACAGCAGGTCACCTGCTGGGTGGTGCTGGCAGAGGGTGCAGGCTGAGGCCCCAGAGCTGGGCAAACACGGCAGTGGCCTCAGGGGTCCCTGTGTGCAGGGTGGAGCCCTGGAAGCTCTTGCGTGCTGACTGGCTTTGAGGGAGGGAGTGGCGCAGGGTCCCGGGTCTTTCACAGCCCCTGGCAGTATGGTCACGGCTCCCGTGACTTGGTGGGAAGGTTCTCATGGTGTTGCATGTCCTGCCACCGCAGTGGGTCCCCTCTGGTCCTCGATGGTGTTCATTTGTGTCTTCACTCATTGTTCATGGTCAGTCTGGCCAGAGCCTGATCAGATTTTTGCTTCAAGGAATTCTGTTAGTTTTATCGGTTTTCCTCTTTTCCTTCACATTGATATCTGCTCTTATCTCTTTTATTGCTTATTTTGGATTTAATTTGAGTTTTTCTAATTCTTAAAGTGAAGCCTAAGGCCCCTGAATTGAGGTTTTCTAGAGCAGGCATTGAACACTAGGGGTGTATTTCAAGCACTGCACATTTTGACACGTTGCCTTTTCATTTCAAAACAGTTTCCAGTATTTTTGATTTTTTTCCCCTAACTTGTGAAGTATATTTATTTAGTTTGCAAATATTTGGGGTTTTCAGGTATTTTTCTGTTGTTGTTTTCTGACTTGATGCCAGTTCAGTTAGAGAGCATTGAGGGCTGTTAGGAGGCCTGGAGGTGCCTATGGGGGGGAGGGCCTGTCTGTGGCCTGGAGGTGCCTATGGGGGGGAGGGCCTGTCTGTGGCCTGGAGGTGCTCCAGTGTTGTGCTGGGGTCACTCTGTTGCCGGGTGGTGATGTGTCTGCTTCCTCCTGTGATGACTGTGAGCCGGTGTTGAGGTTCCCACCTGGGACTGCTGCAGTGTCCCTTTCTCCATAAGCTGCTATCAGCTTTTGCTTCCCGTTTGCAGCCCTGTCTGCAGGTGCGGAGGTGTCTGGCCTGTCACCCTGAGCCACCCTTGGTCCTCACGCATGGCCTTGGGCACCCTGTGAGGCTGACTTATGCTAACGTAACCTTTACAGCTTTCTTTTGATGTGGTGTTTGCATAGTTTTCCATCTTTTAATCTATTTGTGCCTTTACACAAATTGATTTAAACATTGCCTAATGGCTGAGGTGTATTTGGGTTGACTCTGTCTCAGGGTCTGAGCGTTATAGAATGTACTTCCACAGACTGAGATGGCTGTGACATCACTAAGCAGGAAATCCTTTGGGATCTCCTTCATGTCCTGTGGTACAAGCCAATATGGAAAATGGGTTCCTGAAGTGGCACACAGCTGAGAGTGTGTGCTCCAGACACCGGCCCTTGCACTGTGAAGTGCAGACTCAGCTCTGCAGGCCGTTCTCAGCCCTGCCTCCCACAGTGCTCAGGAAAGGCCTTGCTTCTTCGTCCAGTCTGAAGTCTTGGCCCTCTAGCTGGTTGCCGGACAGTTGGACGTTGTTGTATTTATGGTTGAACTCAGTTGTCCCTAATTTTGTGACTCAGAACCTTTGGTTCTTCCTTCATCCTCTTCGTCACCTTTTTAAGTGGTGAAATTCTACATTTACAGAACTTTGTTTAGAATGTAACTTGCCGTTTTTTGAACTGTGGTGATGTTTTTATTAGTTATTAGTGATTTTCATAGTGTGCTGGTACAGCCCTGTTTTTCTCTTCATCCTGTGTCCTTAGTGTGCAGTCTTGCTGAGTGGGAGGTTCTTCCAGAATGCATGTGTTACATTGTAGCAGAAGCTCCTGGCTCTGTGTGATCTGCAGATGGGAAAAGAGAAAGGTCCCTCTCAGTGTGGCCATCTGAAGAAAGCCAGGCGTGGCTGGGAGCTGCGGGCCTGCTGGGGCCAGGGGTCTGAGGGGCGGTTAGCCAGGGCGAGGGGAGCCAAGCAGGGTCGGGTGAGCTGCCCTCAATCCCGAAGAGCTGTTCTTTGAAGATACTAAACAGTCCCAACTGTCGGAAAGGTGGCCCAGAAGGTGGAGCAGAGGGAAATAATCCTGGAATGTCCAAGAATATGTCTCTGAAAGAGACTTAAAAATCTAAACCGGGGGGGGGGGGGGGGGGGGGGAGGGAGGGGGGTGCTGGGGCTGGGGTTGTGGCTCAGTGGTAGAGCGCTCACTTCGCATGTGAGAGACTCTGGGTTCGATCCACAGCACCACATAAAAATAAACAAAATAAAGATATTGTGTCCATGTATAACTGAAAAAATATTTTAAAAAATGTAAATCAGGAAAACATTTTCAGAAGCCCACCAGAAGACATGGTTGTAGAAATAGGAGCTGGGGGTTAGGAGGAGGGGCAGGCTGGGTGGGAGAGAGGATGATTACCAAGGAAGTGGTGGAGAACAAAGCTGAGGCTTAATTAAACTCCATATCAGAAGCCATCAAGGCTACAGCTGAGGTGGGAGAAGAGCCATGTCGCGATGGGGACATACTGGAGAGGCTGCCCGGGACGCAGAGTAGACAGCAGGTGTGGCCGTGGTGAGAGCCCAGTCCCACGGGAGGTCCAGTCCATAGCATCGGAATCTCCGAATGAGCCAGAACAAGTTTAGTAAAATAATAACTAAAGATAGAATTGAAGAGCAGTTTCCTGAGCAGGAAGAAGACCAGTATGTATTGAAAGGGTCATGCTTTGAGCAAAATTAATGAGACTCTTACCCATGCATCTTCTGAAAACATTTTGTGAGTTTCAAGATTAAAGACATGCTAGCAAAATCCAGGCAGAAGAAAGTGACGACATCATCAAAACTTGGTTCCCTAAACTTTGCCTTGGTGGGTACCACAGTCAGGCCACCTAAGAATTCTCTACGACTCCAGGCATGGGGATTGACATCTGCAGGACTTGAGGGGGACATGTTGGTGATCTTAGACTTTTATACCCAGACAAGATGTGTGTATATGTGTGTGTGTGTGTGTGTGTGTGTGTGTGTGTATGCTGTGTCCTCTGAGATTTATAAAGCTTTGCAGAATTACAAATTTATGTTCCCTTTAAGAAAACGAAGTTTCTTTCAGACTAAGAGATGACTAAAAATTCTGAACCTAAGATTAATGTCACTGTGTTTTCTAAGGAAATAACCAGATACAAATCAGTGCTCACAATGACACGAATCACAGAGTCGTAGTTAGTGTAAAATTGGAACCTATCTAAACAGCAGCCTGCGGGGGCAGTCCCGACACAGCGGGTTGTTGGGTGCTGTGCTTCTGAGCATTTGTGGGGAGGGGGTGGACTTGACTAAGTGAAGCAGAGCACTTCATCACTGTCTTAAAGGAAGACGCTGCACAGATGCCCATCAGGGTCAGTCGGGAGTCCCAGGTGGTGCCTTTGAACTTGCCTCTGGGGCTCTTCTTTGTGGTGAGTGGTCTTTGGAGGAGTCTGGTTTTGGGGGAGACTCTGGTAAATCTGTGGGCCTTGTGAGGCCCGGGTCTGAGAGCAGTGCCCTGCAGCGGGTTGGGCAGCCCCTCCTCCACACTTGGCATACTGTCTGTGAACACGGAAGTTGTCAGTGGAGGGTAGGAACCGTGTGACCAGTGGTTCCTGTGTCTGTGCCCCGAGCACTGCCTCCATCGGCACAGGGGTGCTTTACCCTCACCTGGGCGGACCGCGGTGGTTTTATCATCAAAAAATGAAGAGGAATCTCCAAGAAAGTGATGGCTGTGAGGATGGGAACATGGGGCAGGATTCAAGGTCTCAAGCTAAGTGGGGGACGCTGACCTGAATGAACCCCTGTGGCGGCAGCCCTGGGAGCCCCAGCCTGCGGGTGTGGCCTGGGTGGGTGTCGCTCAGGTGGAAACCTGGTGGGAGCGCTGAGACGGGTTTTTCTTTTAAAATGTTTCCCTTCACATGGTGGCGCAAGATAATGTGGTTCTGATTCCATTGACACCTTGAAGGAGAGTGAGCTGCTTCCTTCTGAAGGCCCGATGGTGGATGTGGGGAGCTTCTGGCCTGGCTCCAGTCAGAGGTCAACCCTGGCTTGGCGCCAGGGCACCTCGGTCCCCTTGGAGGCTTTTTATTGTCATGCTTGGAGGGCGTGCTCCTGGCCTCTTTGGGTAGAGGCCAGCGCTGCTGGGAGTGTCACAGTGAATGGATGGCCCCCCCGCTGCAGCCACTGAGCTCCTGGTGCGTTGTTGGTCCACTCTCCATCGACATCTTTGCCCGTGTGTGATTTGCAAACAAAAATCCCAACTGGTTAGTTTTCTTAGAAATGGTTCCACTTGAATTGTTTACCAAACCCTGGTGAAGACAGGAATGAAAAGCAGAGTCAGTGTCCCCTCGTCTGTATTTGCTTTTCAGATAAAGCCCGCGCCTAACTCGGATCTCTCTCTAACCATGCAGGTTCATCTTTGGAAAGCCAGGCGAAGACCTCTGCTCTCTGTTTGGATTACTTGATTTACGAGACGCTGTCAGCGAGACTTGGAGTTTTCACGGCTGTGACCCTCCCCTCCCTGTTTCTGTACTTGTATGTGTTGGTGGAAGTTTAGAGCTCTTTGGAGCTCTTGTTTACGTGGAAAATTTGAGCCATTTTGAATCCATTAAAGGTGCAGACGCTGCTAGCAATGAGCTCCCAAAGCCATCCAGGTAAGGCTGCCTCCTCCATTCCCTGCACTCAGTCTCCTTTACAGAGGCACGAGGTTGTCACCGTGCCCTGCTGGCTGGGTTTTCCCTGATAATGGCCACTGTTAGTTCAATGCAGCCCCATGTGCAGGTAGATTGGTGGTTCTTCATCTCAGTGAAACAGGGCTGATGGGGACTTGGGAGCAGTCTTGGCTTGCTTTGCAGGCTGACTTGGTACCAGAGAGGAGAACTGCTCTTGAGCAAGGTGATTTCTGAAGGTTGGCTTGTGATTTTTAGTTAATTGCTCATTCCAGAGTTTCTTGTTGGGGTGCTTTGGTGGTGGGGATGCTTCCTTGGTGGCCTTGGGTGGAGTCTAAAGAAGCCTCTTCTGTGCACACACAGGAGCTGCTTGTGGAGTGAGTCCATGGCTTGCTACAGGGTGCTTCTGCGCTGTGTCAGGGTGTACGAGGAAGGGTTTATCTAAGGTCACGGAACAGACTCAGGGCTTTACTCCTTAAGACTTTGGGAAGTCACGGTACCTACCCTGCAGTAAGCCTGGGAACCCTCCCCTTTTCCCCTCAAGGTGCAGGCCCCCCCTGGAAGTACCACTGCCGGCTGCCCACCCTCCAGTTGCCCAGGGCATCATGTGTGACCAGCAGGGCACATAGAGTTAGGAACTGTCCAAATCTAGTCAAGAAGTTGGATTGCTGCAAGGACCAGTGCTTGAGGCCCTGAGGCTCTTGTCCAGGCTGCCCCCTGTGGGATTGCACAGAATGTCACCTACACCTCTTGGGTATGATTGTCCTTTTTTGCTAGCTCTGGAGGGCAGTGCCCGGTCTTTATTTAGATAGGAAAGTTTTACTTGAAGTATTCCTGTATTGATTGGTATGAAGAGTGGATTATGGTCATGACAGGAAACGTTGGAGCTCTGTGCACACTTTGAGGTGTACTCCGTGGGCATTGGTGTGTGGCTCTGCTCTGGCTCCTGGAGGGGCAGCTGTCAAGGTGGGGTGTGCCTCTTTCCTGTGTGAAAATGTGAGTGTCATGTGTATGTGATTTTTAATAGAACTTAATCCTGTATGTGGGGTGCTGTGTGTGTTTTTTCCATTTTAATATGACATCTTTGAAGTCAGTGTTTATAAATCTAATGTTCTTTTTGATAGTTTGTAAGTGGATATTTATGTGGTCGCAACACTATTTACAACAACCTCCAGTTGGCATCAACAATTGCTGTACGTGTATTCTGTGCACTTCTGTAAGCGTCTCCATGGGACAGATCCCAAGCAGCAGCTGCTGGTCAGCGGGCATGTGTGTTGACGATGTCCTCAGGTTTGCTCTGAGGTTGCCCCAGAAGCTTGTCTCAGCTCGTCTTCCTGATTACACTTCAGGAGAGCTGTGTTTTCCTTACTTTATAGCACAGCAGTGCTGGGCAGACTGAGTATTTTATTTTTGTTATGGCTGGGGAAATTATTTTGTTCAACTTCCTGTGTAAATGGGGATGCGCATTTCTGTATGGCCTGGTATCCATGCAGTCAGGTCTTGTATCTGCACCCAGACATCTGAGGACCAGTGTGCCCTGGTTCTCATTGTTGAAGAAGAGCTGTGTATGTACTGATACTGTGTCGAGAGCTCCTGGGGCAGAGTGGAGTGTCTGTGCGGGGCCTCTGCAGCTGACCCTGTGCTGCACAGATCTGGGTAGCCTTCCCTTTTATATATTTTTTAAAATGTCTTTTGATTTCTGGGAAAAGTGAATTTTTCTACTGTGATTATAGTTTTATAATAGTCTCTTTCTGTTATTAACCATTTTTTGCTTTGTATGTTTTGGTGTTTTTTTGTGTGCTTAAAAATTAATGGCTGTTCTGATAGACTAGGTCCCTTGTCAAAGTCCAGTGTCTTTCTCTTTCTTTAGTATTCATTGGCCCAGGAGTTTACTTTGTTTCATGACATATTTCTCTCTGGTTTCTCTGGGCATCTCTGTGGCCTTGTCTTGACAGTTTCTGGTCTCTTCTCTAAGGCCCATCTCTGTCAGCTGGACAGCGGGCACTGGTCCTGCTCCTCCAGGGGTCTTCACCCTTGATGTGTGCCCACTTGCCTGTCCTGTCTGAGTGCTGTGTGTCATTCTCTATTGCCGATCCTCTGCTGTGCCTTTGGAGCGGGGCTTGGTGGAAAGAGGGCAGGCTGCGTGCCTGTCGTGGTGGTGTGCTTGGGCCTGGAGTGGGCCCACCTCACTGGTCATGGTCTGCTCCTCAGAGCGATCCTGCCAGGCTTGGGGTTTCCAGGCAGCCCTCCAGGTGTCCTGTCAGTTTGTGTACCTGCTCACCCCCTGCCAAGCTGTAAGTGTGGACACAGTTTTATTTTTATTTTGTCATTTTAGTGGATTTTGGGGAGGAATGGAAATAATACCCAGTCACTCAATTTCCTGTCTTTCCCTCCTTCCTCTCCTTCCTCCTTCCCTTCTTTCATCTTCCTCTCCACTCCTTCCTCCTTCCCTCTTTCTCTCTTTCTGCGGGGATCACACCGGGCCTCTGCGTGCCAGGTGCCTGCCCCACCTTTGAGCGTCGCCGCGCCCTCATTCTGCTGTCTGCAGCAGGGGTCTCCAGACACCTCCAAGCACAGATGGAGGCCCTTCTTTCCCTCATGCCAGGGAGGAGAGTCCTGTGGCCACCTCAGTGTCTCTCCAGCACTAAGTTGCAGCCTCGTGCCCATCCTCTTTCCCCTGTGTCTCCAGAGTCCT
The DNA here is from genome assembly GCF_052094955.1 of Ictidomys tridecemlineatus. Lineage (NCBI taxonomy): Eukaryota > Metazoa > Chordata > Mammalia > Rodentia > Sciuridae > Ictidomys > Ictidomys tridecemlineatus. Next base: position 196,977,262 of record NC_135483.1, on the reverse strand, counting down.
CTCTTGGCTGGCTCTTGTCTGTGACCCTGCTTCTGTGTGGCCTGGTGCATGCTGGGGCACCTCCAGCCTGGAAGGTGCAGCTGCTGTGGGCTCGCTCACGTTGGCAGTGCAGTTGGCTTTGCCTGGTGATAAAGCAGCCTTTTATTTGACGTGTGTAAGTCTTCTTTCCCCTGTTTTTCCTTTAAATTCCCTCTGGTGCTGGGTGAGGTATGCGTTATGATTTTATTGCTGTTCTTTCTGAACTTTGCCAGAGCCAGGCCCTGGCTCTTTGACGTAAAAGCCGCTTAACTGTTGGGATTTATTGCTCTAAATAACTGTTTCTAATGCTCTGAGCAGCCTGGGGAAAAGCTTGGGTTGATGGCGCTTGTGAGAACTCTTCTTGGAGAGCGGCTCTGAAATGCCCTTCCTGCCTAGCCCAGTGCACAGGCCTTTCCCAGTCTCAGTGCGCCCAGATAGGCTGAGGTGGATCTGCAGGGCACAGTGTGTGTCCTGGAAGTGCGTCCCCACTGTGACCCAGGGTGGGGGCAGGTGCCTGTGTGCCTGCTCATGGCACAAGCAGTGTTCCCCTTTCCCTGTTCGATTTCTTGCCAGCGGAACTTTCTTCCTTTCCCCTTGGTTAAGCTGTGCCTGGCACCCACTCAGCGGCCCTGGGCACTCACCTGTGGCTGCAGTCGCCCCTGCCGGGAGGTCTGGTGACAACCCTCTGAATCTCTGGACACCACGCGGAGTGCTAGTGCACCCTGCCCACCCGGGAGAAGCCTTGCTGCGAAGCTGGTCAGGCAGGGTCCATGGCCTTCAGGCCTTCCGGGTCCTGTCCCTCCCTGCATCTTGGCTGGGAGCATGGATAGTGTTCAGTTAAAAAGAAAGTTACACGTTGAGGGAAGCTTGTGCAGTGAAGATCAGTGCTTTGGTTTGGACCATATTCTGTGCAGTTTGAAGCACCTGTTCACACAAAGGCTGCTGAAATCTGCCCCCAACGGTGTGGTGGTTAGTGAGCCCCGGTCTCTGGTTTCCGCCAGCCGCTGTCCAGGTCCGTCTCTGGGTCTCCCAGGAGAAGGCACTGCCCTTTGGTGGGGCTGAGCGAGGGCCTGGGGTCCTTCAGTCCCCACACTCTGTCCTTCATTTGTCTGACCTTGATGGAGTCTGTTTACTTCAACCAGGACTATTATATGTTAATACAGAAGTTATATCCCAAGGGAGTATTTATACAGTACTGAAGTCATCTTTTGCCATGGTTGACTATTTCAGGAATAGTGCCAGTTTTTAAGGGGAGAAGATGAATTTCGCAGTCCTGGGATTAACACTGATGTCAGTTCTGAGCTGCTGTGATAGGCAGGTCGTGGACCCTGAGGGAGGTTCTAGAGGCAATTCTGGAACTGAGAGTGGCTGTGGAGGAGGCTGGAGAGACCCAGGCCTAGCTCCTCAGGAGAGTAGGTAGCAAGGACAGCCAGCTGGGTGGGGGCCTGGGGGCTTCAGCAAGGGGCAGGGCCTGCATTCTGAAGGCTGGGAAGGGGCCGGCCACAGTCTAAGAAGAATTGCTTCCTGGCTGTCGGGGAAGGCAGAGGAGAGGCCAGCAGTTGGTGAACATGGGGTTCTGGGCAGTGAGTGAGTGAGGCTGAGGTGGGGCCTTAGAGAAGGCACAGAGACGTCTCAGGCAGTCCGACTGAGTCCAGGTGGAAGATGCGGCTGGGAGCTCCGGTCTGCCTCCTGGGAGGAAGGTCCCGCTGTTCCCCTGTGCTCCACAATTCCACCTGCAGCCCAGCCCGGCCTTCTGGTTCCTCCCAGCCACCCGAGTAGCAGCCTTCACAGCTCTCCTTGTCACACCCGGTTTCTCCATGCCATCATTATCTGGGATCTTAATCAGTCAAGATTTGTTCTGAAAATCATGTAGACATAAGGACTTATTTTTCAACGTACTTCTTTTTTTTCTAGCCTCAAATTGTGTTTTGTCTTTTAAAAATTACGAATGCTCAGTTGCAATGAAGAGCTCAGAAAACTCACTGTCAATGGAGCATTGATGGTTTGTTTTGGCAATTCTCTGAGAATTCTTATACAGTTTGTGGAACATTTGCATTTGTGTCCTTTTTTCAAAGCCTCCATTGTTGAAATGCAAATTTCTGAGTTCTGAGATGCTGAATGTTGGATGATTAATGATATTGAGGTTTAAGAATGAACTCCTGGTATGTATTTGACACAGAACACCCTGTGCGAGGATCATTAGAAGCCATTGAGCACAGCTTGACGGTGCAACAGAAAGGCCGTAATTGCGGGCCTGGTGGTGGGGGCAGATCGTACGTGGACAGGTGTGCAGATATGTGGCCGCCCCCAGACACAGGCCAGGAAGGCTGGGAGCTGCTGTGGCTGGGGCTGCCTCTGTTTGGCGTTCTCATGTACAACTTGCAGTACCGGGAAGTCGGCAGGGACTTCTGGCTTTCTCCAGGGCAGCTTGCAGGGACCAGAACAGGTGGCAGTGTGTTCGGACAGTGCCCTCCGGTTGCTTCACTTTGTGGCTGGTGGCCCTGAAGTGAGCTAGTCCACACCCACTGTGTGGGTGAGGACACCAAACTCACTGCTGTCACACACCCAGGCTGGGGCCGGACGGCATCACGGAGACTGGCTGGAGTCAGAACCAGTCTTTTGTCCCTGAGGTAGGTGCACTGCTCTGTGGACAGAACTCTGGGGCACTCGGGGCCAGGTAGGAAGTGCACAGGCCAAGCGGCCAGGGCCTGGAACCCCCTAGGAAGGCCGTGTGGTTTAGGGAGATGTCCCCCACAAAGGGTGGGTCAGCTCACCCTGAAGAGCAGGCAGGATGCGCTGCCCAGGGGCCTGGCCAGGGGAGTTAGAGCTCAGCGAGGCGGGAGGCCGTGGGCTTAGGGGGCAAGGGAGCCTGGTCCCTAAGGGCTGCTTTAGTCTGTGGGGAAAATGGCTCTGCCCCTGTGGTGGGTCTGGGAAGGGATCCTGGCCCCGCACTGGGTGTCAGGAGCCTGGCTATGCTGTCCGGGAGCGCTGGGCCTCTGTGCTGCTCACACTGCGTCTCCTGTTGTCTTTGTGGGGACCTCTTTGAGCTCTCTTCATCAGCCCTCAGAACGTTCGCTGGACCCAGCCAGTGACCGGGCTGCCTGGTGAGCCGTGTGGGTGGGGACTTCAGTGGAGACGTCACCACTCTCAGTCAGTAGTAGCCCTCTTGCCTACTTTACGGGGACGTGTAAGAGGTGGTTCCTTTATGAGAACTATAGTGATCCAGACAGAAGTAAAATGAGGTGAGTACATTTCCCGGAATCACATCTGACATCGTGTCTTCTGCTTTCAGCCGCTTAATCAGGGTGACCGTGGACAGGGCCTTGAGTAGGAGGGCAGGGCTCCCTGGGAGAGGGGAACCTCTGCCTGCGGTCCCCTGCCTGCCCGCCTGGGAAGACAGCACACACAGGCAAGAGAGTTTGCCTCCCCGGAGCCGCGTCTTGCTGCAGGCCGAGGTGGCCGCTGTTCTGGGGGGCTGGGGCGGCTTGCTGGTTCCCAGGCTCTGGCTGTGAATGTGGGTCCCCCACATCTCTTGGTGGGGTCCTGTTTCCACTGGACTCTGGTCTGCCTTGTCCTGCTCCCCTCTGTCTCCTGTCTGACCAGGGCTCTCCCCCTGCTGTCATTGAGTCCTCGGCTCCTGACGCAGGACTGGAGACTCCTGGCGAGGCGCAGGTGTGTAGCTTTAGGGAGCTCACGAGAAACTGCCCAGCCTCTGCCATTTTCTAGCTTTTACTGTTACTATGTTCTTTAAAAGGTAGTAAAACTTATATAGAAGCGGTGTCTGTATGTTTTTTAAAACAGTGCAGAAAAAAACCTTTATTTCTGTGGTGTTTGAATTAACGTTTGTGAGAACCACTTCAAGTTGGTTGCAGTGTCTGGATGCTCATTGCTCAGTGGTCACCAGTGTTGTCCCAGGTCAGGTCAGTCGACCCAGTCTCACTGGAGTTGTCCAGCTGTCACTCTCAGAGCCTTCGCCAAGGAGGGTGTGTTGTGTGGTTATTTTTAAACTTCAATCTCTCAGGCTGGTTTGTAGAAGGCCGTTTCTACGGCCTGGTTGTTTTGGGCTGAGCGGTGTGACGTGTACAGGGACAGTCACTGCTCACCGTGCTGCAGGCTGGAGGGCCAGGCTCAGTGCAGGAGGGCGGCTCTCTGCTTGGTGGATGGCACCTTCTGGCTCTGTCATCGCGGGTAAGGGGTGCCTCCTGAAGGCTCGGGAGTGGCCCTCACCTGCTCACTTCCCAGCAGCCCTGCTTTTTGCTGCTGTCGCCCTGCGTCTGGGTCTGACAGGAGGCTTGGGGGCACCAGCGGGCACACCATCGCAGCAGGTGCTCAAGCCAGGCGACACCCTGGCGTAAGAGCTTCAGGTTCCACTGGGTTACTTTGCCTCAGAGCCGAGTGGGTTTCTTTTTTTGAGTTTTCCTAAAAAGCCCTTTATAGGCACTGGACTTGTGTACATCTGCGTTTCCTGGTGGCTTGTGGACCCAGGAGGACTTGTGTGTTTCTATTGGAGTTCAGAGAAGACGGAGGGGCCTGTTCTTCGTGCACCGGCCCTGTTGGGTGTCATCTTAGAAGCCGTCCTGACCCGTTTTATGAGAACAAGGTGACATCAGGCCACAGGGTGGGGGATTCTCGGTGCCACCCACTGTCTCCTGCAGACGGAGTCCGCCTGGCTGACCACAGCGCAGACCTGCCTACCACTGGCTCGCAGAGGCACCTGTTCTGCTGTCGTCCTGGAGACCCGCAGGGGCTGCCTCTGCCCAGTTGCTCTCTGGGCCCTGGCACTGCTGTTTCAGTCCCACTGAGGGTCAGGGAGGGGAGTGAGGCTCTTAGTTTTCCTCCTTAGGTACTTGTGGGTAAGAAAAGAGTTTTTAGAATATTTGAGAAGGTGCTGGGGAAACTGGACACATAGAGAGTGAAGGATTTCATTGGGAAGTTTTAGTGCTAGGCCACAGGGAGCACCTGATGCTCTGTGTTGAGAACTGAGTTGTCTGTGGTCATGGGGTCATTGTGATGGTGGGAGAGGGGAGGTTGGGGACCTCCTAGAATTACTTTGTGGATGGTGGCACCACCCTTAGATGGCAGGGAGCCCGTTTTCTGAGTGTCTGTGATGGACGAGGCGTGATTGCCATGCAGGGAGGGGATCTCCAGAGGCTCCCGGCTCCCAAGGCCGTGCAGCGTCCTCCGGTGGCCAGGGCTCCCTGGAGTGGAGGCGCTTAGCGGGGCAGATATCCTCATGAGGGACTTCTCCTGTAGCCTCATGTCTTTGCAGATGATGTCTTAGTCTCAGAACATGTTCAGCATTGTGCAGATGTCAGTGTCCCTGACGACAGCTCTGGACACCACTTTAGATGGTGGCAGTGGACGGTAAGGAGCAGAGCTTTAGCTGAGCACCAGTGTTGGGGGCAGGACTGGCGTTGGTGAGCTGAGATTGCTGGGTCCTCACCGTCCCAGGGGCACAGCCCTTGGGAAACCACAGGCAGAATCTGGGAGTTCTGTTGGGCTGTCCCTCTTGGGGCCCCCTTCTGGCCTCGGGGAGCAGTCTAGTTATTTATCAGTATTCATGTCTTCTGTGATTTGGTTCTTCCCTTCCCCAGTCATCGGTTGTGTCTTGTACATTTCCATGGTGGTGTGGAAAGTCAGTGGCAGGCTGTGTCCATGTTTGCAGGCCAGGAGCCCAGCTCCATGCAGCTGAGACTCACGCAAGAGCTGGGGACATCCTGGCATGAGGACTCAACCGGCATCTTCCTGGGGCTGGGGAACTGCAGGCCCTGGTTGGGTGTGCTGGGGTCTTGGTGGAGGGAGCAGCTTGACTTTCATCCTGGGGTGGCACCTGTGGCTTTGGTTGATGGAGAGTGGCCACCTGGCAGATGGGTGACCTGCGTTGTCTTCCCTGCACTGGCTTTCACTAGGCAGCAAGGAGTGTGGTGACCCTGTGTTTGCAGGCAAAGTCCAGACCCTCCTGATGGAAGGGTGGGGCAGCAGTCCTCACCTGCACAAGCATGGACGGGCGGAGACACTGAGTTGACTCATCAAGATAACACCTTCACCTACCATTGCTTTCTGCAAAGCGTGACAGAGCGTTCCAGGAGCAGGGGGACAGAGCAGGTTTTGTGTCTTGTGGTTTCATGTAAGTAAATGTGTAGTTTTCATGGGTTATTGTTAAATACAGGAAGCCTGCCTTGTTTGTTTGGGGGCCTTTCAGGTCACTTCTGGACACTCTTGTGGCTGGAAACAGACCTCCACCCAGGGGACCTGGGCCTTAGACCTGGTGCAATCTCAGCGCTGGGCAAGAGCTCGAGGCCTGGGGGCCTGTCCCACGGGGCCTTCCCCACAGGGCCCTGTGCCAACAGTGGCCTCTGGAGTTTGGCGGCTGAGTGTCATTCTTGCCTCCAAGGCTGTGGAACTTCTAGATGGACAGACTTGTTGGAGTCTTGTTGAATGAATGCTGTTGGTGCCAAACAGACTCTGCACGTCAAAGGCCTGGGATCCCACAGCAGCAGATCTGGAGAATGGCCTCAGAAAAGCGCGTGACTCGATCTTCTCACGTTCTGTGCAGTGAGCATGTTGATTTTGAACACTGAATGCACACGACTTGGTGTAGAGGTGAGGTGTCCCCCAAAGCTCGTGTGTGAGACCAGCAGGAAGGTTCTGAGGAGAAGTGCCTGGGCTGTGAGAGCCTTGACCCAGTCAGTGAATCAGCCACCTGAGGGTCACCTGCGTGGTGACTGAGGGCAGCTGGGCTGTGGCTGGAGGAGGTGGGCATGGGGCGTGGCTGTGGGGTGTAGATTTGTATCTGGCCAGTGGAGTCTCTCTCTGCTTCCTGAGCATCATGTGAGCCGCTTCCCTGTGCTGCCCTCTTCTGCCATGATGTCCTGCCTCATCTGGAGCCCTGAGGAATGGAGCTGGCCTTCTATGGACCGAGACCCGAAACTGTGAGCCCTCAAATAAACGTTTCCTCCTCTGCCGTTGTTCTGGTCAGGTCTTGTAGTCACAGCAGCTGACAAAACAACTCTTTCTGGATTTTCAGACCCCTACAAATAAATGTGAGCTTAGCCCTTGACTTGTTATTTAGGTGTGTTAAGCAGATGGTGCTTGCTTGACGTCTGCCCCAGCGCATGCTGGGCAGGGGGCAGTCTTGGGAACCACGTGATAACTGACCGGCTGCACAGGTGGGGAAGGACCTCAGTCACAGGGATTTCACGGTCCCGATTGAGTGGACTGGAGGCTGTGGGAAGGCTTGGAGTCAGAGGATGGGCTGATGGGTAGAGGCTGCCCCTGCCCAGATTGTGCAGAGGCGGGAAGTGCTCAGGCCCTGGGGATACAGGCCCTGGGAAGTCTCAGAAGCACTGTGCTCTGGAGCTGAGATAAGGCAGGTCCAGCTGGTGACACCACCCACGCTGTCCCAGAGCTGAGTTTTCACTTTGTTCTTCCTGGGCCTGAGCAGCTTCAGCGTCAGGTCAGCAGGCAGGCCGAGGTGCTCCGGTCAGTTGGGTCTCCTGGCTCCCTGCATGGCCTGGCCTTCTCTGGGACTCTGGGCCAGAGAGCCTCGTCTCTGTCCTCCTCTCCCTGCTCCTTTCCTCTTCTGGTTTCTTTGTTCCCCTAAAGACACATTGTGGAGAAAAAGCCAGCATCCGACCCAGTCCCACCCCTTGTTCCCCAGGCTTGCCCCAGGCCTGCCCCTCAGTCTTCAGGGGCTAAGCTGTGGCCTTTAGCTGCAGCCCTCATCCTGGGGGCTTCCCCTGCCCCTGGAATGCTCTGTCACACACAGCTGGGGCCGCTTTGGGTGCCACCGTGCGTCTGGAGCAGTCATTGGCTCTGGTCAAATTTGTAGATGTGCTGTGAGTCTCTCCTTGTTTTTGGGAATCAGTGGGGAGCTCAAAAGAGAGAGCTGAAGAACCTCACGCCCAGCACAGCCATCTGATGTGGGATTAAGACGGACTCCTTCTGTGGGCCCCCCTCCTGGTCCTGCTCCCTCCCTCCTGGGGCCACAGTCGCAGAGACAGCCCCCTTGGTGGGCTTCCGCACAACAGACGCACCTTCCTGGAGCCCAGGTGCATTCTGCTGCTGAGGACAGCTGAGTCCCCACATGCACCCAAAGCAGTGTCTTCAGGGACTTGCTGCTTATGCCATTCCCTTGCTGTGGCTGTTTGTGTGACAACAGCTGTTCAATAAAAGCAGTTTAGAGGAGAGGGGCCCTGTTAATTCTAGTCCCTGGCTTTAAGACTAGATTTGGCCAGAGCAGTGGTGCAGGTCTCTAATCCCAGTGACCTGGGAGGCTGAGGCAGGGGGATTGCAGGTTACAGACTAGCCTGGCAACTTAGCAAGACCCTGTCAAAAAAAAAGGAAGGAGGAAAAAGAAAAATCTGTATGATGAGAGTGGGGACTGACTCAGCGATTTTCCTCTCGGGAACCGCGACCCAGGTCCAGCCGAGACAAAAGTGTCAGCGTCCAGGAGCAGCGTGTCCTGGGTCCCTGCCCAGGCTTCCCCCGTAGCCAGAGGCATCGAAACAAGGCAAGGCTGAGAAACTGTTACAGCCAAGAGGACTCTAAGGAAGGTGACACCTGTGATGTGGGAGTCCTGGGTGGGACCCTGGAGTGCAGACCAAAACTTAGGGCGTCTGAGTCAGTCCTGGTGCCAGTCCTCTGTAGCTCTGGGTCAGTGTCGGTTGGTTCCTGCCCTGGTGATGCTCCCGGGGCACCCTGGCTGTGTTGGTGACATGTGTCCACTCGGTTTCTAACAGCCCATTAATGAGGCAGGCCTGTCCGTGTTCTCTTTTGCTCATGATCTCTTTTCTCTCCACGTGTTTTATTGGTGCACTGTGTGGGTGTGTGTAACGATGTCATATACGCATGCACGTGCACCACGTGATCATGTGACTCGGCTGGTGTCCCTCGCAGCACTTCCACTCATCCTCTCTACCTGAGTGGTTGTGCACAGTGGCCCCGAGGCACCAGCTCTGACTCTTTCCTCGGGGGCAGTTTTCTCGCTGCTCCTGGTGGAGCTGCCAGTCTCCAGGTCGCTCCTGGTGGACCCTGAGTCTGTCGTCAGCCTTTCCTGTGGCTGCTGCACATGCTGTGGCCCTGGAGGCTCCCTCTGAAGTGTCCCTGCATCCTGGCAGGTGCCCAAGCCCAGGTGCTGAGTGTGGTGAGCCCTCACAGGACAGTACCTGTGCCTGCTGCTCGTGTCCAGGAAGGGGAGAGGCCTTGTGGTCCGGTCGTTCCTGCACTGGGAGTCACCATTCTGGCTTCTCACACCTTGGGCTGGTTGTTACTGGGTGTGGCAGCTCTACCATGGGTTCACACGCCCTTGGCCTGCCCTTAGCAGGAGGTTTGCTGAACTTGTCACCTGTGGTCCTGGCCGTGGTCCGTGCATTTTTTGGGGGTGTGTGTTCATTCTGTTGGGGGTGCCTGTTGCAGAGACACATTTGGCTCCACTGACGCTGCGTGGCTCTGGTTTGGAGCTGGCCTGGGGTGCTTCGTGCTGCGTGTGCTCTGGCCTGCAGGGCCGGAGCTAGGGAGCTGCTCTTGGCCCGCCATCACCAGTGTCCCGTCTAGGTGGGCACCGTCATGGTCATCGTCGTGGTTTTATCTGTGTCCCTGATTGACTCGTGGGAACCCACCAACTGGACGTGGCTGGTGGTGGTGTGCCTGTTCTCTGCTTCTCTTGCTGTTCACAGGAGTGTGTGGGGTGGACGTGGCTGTGTGTCTTTGCCTGCTCCATCTTTGCTGTTTGTACCAGCCTGGACGGCCTCCTCTCCTCCTCGTCTGTCTAGATGAACAGTTGTGGTCCAGCTCTTGGTTGCTGTGGTGCCCAGGCCTAGGTCGGTAGTCCCTGGGTTTCTTCTTTTTCAGGGGGTGTGGGGTGAGGCTGGACACTGGCCCCTGTGTGTTCTTGGCCCGTGGAGTTTATGTGCAAGAGCCATGCTTGCTGTTGTGCCTCAGTGCCCGTCAGTGCCTGTGACTGGACTTGGCCCTGCCCCGTAGGCACTGCCCGTTGTGAGCTGACAGCACTGCTCAGTGGTTCCTCGTGACAGTGCGATTTTCCTGAATGTTTGAAAGTGTCTCTTGGCTCTTCTTAACCTTTGTATTTCCATGTGAATTTTAAAATCAGCTTGACAATCTGAACAGAATTTCTGTTGATTTGCATGTGAAGTTCATTTGTTCTGAGGTCTCCAGTCTGTGAACACACAGAAACACACACAGTTGTGTGTTTCTCTGTGAGTCATCTTTACATCCTCAGTTTCTGCTAGTCCATTTTGTTGTTTTAATTGTAGGGGTGTTTTCATTCTTTTGTTAGATGTTAGGGGTGTGCGTGCGTGTGTGTGTGTGTGTGTGTGTGTGTGTGTGTGTGTGAGAGAGAGAGAGAGAGAGAGAGAGAGAGAGAGAGATGTTGTTTTGCTTCTTAACTTTCATTTCCTGTTTGTGGTGATGTTTAGAAATACAGTCTTTGTGCGCCGCCTGCCTCCAGACACTCTGTTGTTATACTAGTTTATCTATAGAAATGGATGCTCTCTGTGGAGAGTGAATGTCTTGCTTATGCTGCAGGTGTCTGTCTGTCCGGTGCTCACTTGGACCTTTGCTGAATGCTGCACAGCGCTGGTGACGGTGGCATCTATGTCTCATTTGAATATCAAGGGAGTTTTTTAGTATTTCATTGTTATATATGAAACTTGCTATAGGTTTTGAGTGAGTTAATGAAGTTCTCATCTGTTCTTAGTTTGCTAAGAGTTTGTCTCATGAGTAGGAGTTAAAATATTAGGTCCAACCATGTGGAATTGCAAATATTTAGTCTTTTTCAGCCTGCAAAAATGACACTCTCATTTGGTTCAGCTTAGACTTTAGGGCTTTTCTACCCATAGTAGGGCTGCTTTTTTTTTACTCCTAGAAGTAGGATAGGTTCCAGGGACACTGTACCATTGAGCACCTCCCTAGCCCTTTTCATTTATTTATTTAGACAGGGTCTTGCCAAGTTGCTGAGGCTGACCTTGAACTTGTGATCCTCCTGCCTCAGCTTCCTCAGTAGCTGGGGTTACAGCTATGCACCACTATGCCTGACTCTTTTCCTTTTTCTATTAATCATAGATTTCTTATGCTTTATTTGATTAATGTGATGAAGTGGTTTTTGAATATTATTCCAACCTTACATTTCTGTACTCATGTTTATAATGTACAGAAGTGTCCAGTTAATGATGGCTTCCCCGGCGCTGTCTTAAGTTTACAGAGGTGCCATGGTGTGAAGATAGTACAAAGGCAATAGACGTTGTGGGTCAGATTTGAATATTGGTCCTTTCTCAGGTTAATGTGGTTTAATATGGCTGGGAGCCAAAGCTTCAGGCAGCCACAGGCTCAAAAAGGACGATGGTCCGTGCTGTACAGTGTGCTGTCTGAAAACCACGGGGTGTAGACGGTTTGGGTAGCAAATGCCTTTTTAAATTTTAATAGTATTTTCAGTTTACTGTAGGTGTGTTGGGAGGTAAACTCATTATAATAAGTCAAAGAGCATCTGTTGAATTTGTTTTGCTTATATTCAGTTGAGGTTTTTAATCTAAATTCATGAACAAGATTGACCTGTGTTTTGTTGCTGTGACCAAAAGACCTGACAAGAACAATCATAGGATGAAAAGCTTCTTTGGCTCGTGGTCTCAGAGGTTCAGTCCCTAGGTGGCCAGCCTCCCAGTTCTGGGCCCAGGAGGGGCAGAACATCATGGGGGAAGGGTGTGGTGGTGGAGACCAGCTCAGCACTTGACAGAAGGAAATGGAGAGATCTTCACTTACCAGGGACCATACAGAACCCTCAAGGCACACCCAGTGACCCACCTTCTCCAGCCACACCCCACCTGCCTACAGTTACCACCCAGTGAATCCACCAAGTGGATCAGTGCACTGATTGGGTCACAGCTCTGGTGATGTGATCATTTCACCCTGATGTTCCTACGCCTCCTCTCTGAACCGTAGCACCCTGGAGTTTTCTGTCCTGAAATCTCTTGGTTAAGTCTCATATTAAGGTTACGCTAGCCTCTTACTAAAAGTGTGATGCAGTTATCATCTTTTTTGTTCCCAGGCTGGCAAAGCGTTTCTGCCGAGAGTCACGTGGTGCACTTCTGGCTCTTGGTCCGCGCCTGGTGTCTGTCTCTGCTCTCCCTCCCTCCCTCCCTGTCCCCCTTCCTTCCCTCCCGCCCCCCACTTCCCTCCCAGTCCCGTGTACCTGTCCCCCTGCCCTCCTCCCCTCTGTCCCCTCTCTCCTCCTCTTTCCCACTTCACAATGTAAAAGCACTTTGCAGGCTGGAGGAGACTCAGAGCCAAGACCCCTGGCCTGTGGGCTCTGGTCTGCTCCCACCTCAGGGCTCCCGCAGGCCTGTGTAAGATGTTAGTGCCCAAGTGTTGGCAAGAATTCACTGCGAACCTATCTTGGAATTTTCTCTATGGGAATATTTTTAAATGATAACCTCAGGCTGGGTGCAGTGGCTGGAGAGGCTGAGGCAGGAGGATTGTGAGTTCTAAGCCAGCCTCAGCAACTTAGCGAGGCCCCAAGCAACTCATTGAGACCCTGTCTCTATATTCAAAAAGGCAAAAGGGTGGGATGTTGTTCAGTGGTTAAGCCAGCGCCCCTGGTACCAAATAAAAGAAAGAAAAAAGAAAAATCAACGTGTGTGGGTGTGACACGCTATTTAGATTTTCTATTTTGTGTGTGTGTCAGTCGTCAGTTTTTGTGTTATTGAGGTTTTTCATTCCATCTGAGTTTTCGGATGTTTCCTAGGAACTTCCTAAGGCCCCGCCTTGGCTGTCCCCCTGTGGGAGCGGGGCCCACCTCCTGTTCACTCGGAAGCTGTCTTTCCGCCTCCCCATTGGCTTGCTGGGCCTCATCTCTCACTGTGCTGCTTTTAAAGGACAGTGTTGGTGTTCTTGACACCCCCACCCCCCTGGATTTTTAGGAACTTGGTCTGCACCTGAGCCGCTGTCTCCCTCCCCTGCGGGGCTGGACAACTGTCCTCCTGGGTCGTCTCCCTGGCTGGGTGGACCTGGAGAAGGCCCTGTGCTCCCACAGGCTGTTCTCCTGGGTGTGGCCTTGGCTGGGCCGTGTGAGCTGGTTACTGTCATTTCTAAGCAGAATTTTGGGTAGAATGTCGTCTGATTCTTTTTGAGATCTCTGTGGCATGGGTATTGGGAGGTTCAGTCATTCGTGACTTCTGTTGTATTTTTTCATCTGTGGATGTGTAGTCACTGAGATTCTGGGCATTCTTTGTCAGTTTTATGCTCTCTGAAGAGAGTGAGGAGCTATGGGACTGTGGGTGGCGCGTGTCCGTGGAGTTGGACACGGACTCAGGGGGCACCCGAGTCACCTCTCCAGACTCCAGGGGCAGTGTGGCCGCTCCCTGTTGGAGCTGTGCATGCAGTGCTTCTCTTCAGCCTGTCAGTTGGGCCTCGGTGTCCCCTGAAGCTGGGGGGTTCTCGCCAGCGTGGACATCAGGCAGCCTTTGGATCATTCTGGAGTGTCTGTCTCTGTTGCCATGCTCCTTCCTGTGTGGGAGTCAGGTATTGGTGTCCTGTGGCTACTCGCCTCCTGGTGTGAGCTCCTGGTGTCCTGGGCCAGCCTGGCATGTTGACCCTGCTGCCAGCAGGCTCTGGGCCCGAGTGTCCTCCCAGGGTCCCGAGGCGGTGGTGCTGCTCTTGGAGCTAGATCTCCACTGGCTTCCAGGTCAGCGCCTGCCTGGAGGGGCAGATGGCCTGCAGGTGTGCCCTTCCTTCCTGGGTCCTGCCCTTCTGTGTTTCGCCTGAGCTCCCGGCCCTGGCTCTCGGCTGTGGGCTGTTGGTCGAATGTCACCTAGTTTGCAGTCGCCATGGAAATAGGGGCTTGCCTGTCAGGGCCGCAGTTGCTCCTCTCCTCTTCCTTTCTGGCCCCTCCTTGAAGGTTCCTTGTCATGAGGTGCCAGGGCTGTCTCTGCGGGTCCCCGGGTGGCCTCTCAGGCTTGCGCTGGTCTTTGTGTTGCTGAGGAATGGCTGCTGGCGTGTTTTAAGGGGCTGGGTTACACCTGTAGCTTTGAGTCTCTTCCCTGGCCCTTTTATTGGGGTGCTGATGAGGTGGTCCGTGCTGTGCCTCGTGAATGGTGTCAGTCTCCCCGACCTTCAGGCAGGGTAGAGCCGCCTTGCCCCTTCCTGTTGCCTGCCCCCTGCTGCTCAGTCTCCCTTACTTGGATTTTTACCTTTTTTTTTTTTCCCCCAATATGAATGAAGAATTCATTCAGGATTCAGCTTGAGAAACAAGCTATGGACATGGCTTTTTATGCCATTAACACCACGCCTATGGGGACATCTGGTGCCCTGACGGGCCTCAGGCGTGGTGCCCTGCTGAGCGGAGGCAGGGACTGGGCGGGAGGTGGTTTTTCCCTCTTGTGCTCTGTTCTCTTACTAGGCCTCTTGGATCTCTCCTTCAAGGTGCAGCCAGGGCACGAAGGTTGGAAGGGAGCCTGGGGCCAGCAGGTAGATGTTGAGGGATACTGCACTTGGGGAGGGCGGAGGCCATCTCGGGAGGCTGGGAGGACAACGCTGAGTCCATATTCAAGTGCAGCTCTTTTCAGTCCCCGGAGTGTCTCACTCATGGCTTGGTTGCACAGCGTGTTGGTCCTGTTATATTCAGACACATAGCTTGTTCAGTGTTGAGCTCATTTAAATCTTTTTTTTTTTTTTTTTTAAAAGAGAGAGTGAGAAAGGAGAGAGAGAGTGAGCATTTTTAATATTTATTTTTTTTAGTTCTCGGCGGACACAACATCTTTGTTGGTATGTGGTGCTGAGGATCGAACCCGGTCCGCATGCATGCCAGGCGAGCGCGCTACCGCTTGAGCCACATCCCCAGCCCTCATTTAAATCATTTAAAAATAAGTCAACTTTCATTGACAAGTAGAATCCCAGCTGCTTCTCTGGCTTTCTCCTCCCAGGAGTGGGGGCGTGCCCTATGGCCAGGCCACCCAGCGTGGGCTGGGGCAGTTCTTCTGCTTTTCTGCATCCGGGTCCTTCCCAGAGATGGGAAGATGCTGCGACAGAGCTCAGCTGGCGTGGTGCCTCTGCAGCAGGCCTGCTGCCCCTGGAGCGTGTGGTGATCTCCTGGGTGGGGGGTGTCGTGGGGCGGTGGCTGGTGACAGTCCCGGGGTAGAATTCGGGTATTCCTGGCTGCCTGCGCTTGCTCCTGCCACTTCTTGCAGTCCCTGTTCCAGGCAGCAGTTCGGGGCTGCAGTGGTCCTCCATGGGACCTTTCGAACCCAGCAGACTGAACGTCTGCCGTGGTTGAGCAGCTCCTGCGAGACATTTCTTCTTCTGGCCCAGAGTGTCCCTCGGGCACCTCTGTAGGTGCGCCCACCCCCTGGTCTGGCCCCACGGGGCCCTTCTTAGCCCCTGTCCTCAGCCCCTCCTTGCTCTTCAGCCAGCTGTGAGCCATGTGAGGCCTGGTCCTGTTCTGGGCTGCCCTGTGTGGCTGTGGCCTCCTGCCTGGTGTTGACTCCCTGTTCTCACAGCTGCTGGAGGCCCAGGGCGGTGAGTAGCCAGTGCCTTGTCCTGACCAGGAATGTCAGCTGTGTCCCCCTGCAGGCATCCAGAGTGTCCACAGCCCGGGCCCAGAGCGCTGTGAGTCTCCGTTTGGTCAGCCTTGTCAGACTCATGCCCTTTCTGATAAATATAAACAAACGATGTCCTTGAGGTTTGACATTTCAGAAGAGCTGAGCCTCAGTACTTGAAGCAAATCAAGCAAGCACTCGTGTGCACACATCTGCCTCGCCCGCCCCACGGCTGGCAGTCTGCTCTGTGGTCCCACCTCATGCCCCTGACCAGGGCACACAGCACAGAGGGGCAGACAGGGGTGGCCTTCCCTGCTGGGGGCCTCACCTGCTGCCATGGCTGCATCTCTCAACATTGTGAAGGCACAGACTTGAGGTTTGTGCTTCGGCTTTTTCCTCTTTCAATGACTAGAGATTATACCGGACACCCAGCTCCTGAGAAAGGGGTTACAGCAGATGGCGGATACTTGAGGTCACTCCACAGGAAGACCTGCTGTCGGTGTGCGTAGCCCAGCCGTCCCTTCCAGAGGGAGCCTCCGGGAGTTGGTTGGCCCAGGGCAGACTGCTGGGTGATGTGGTCAGCTGCAGCAGGGATGGGGGTGTCGCAGGACCCCCCAGCCTGATGGTGAGTCCAGCCCTAGGCCCGATCTGCTGGCCACAGCTGCCTGGGAGTCCTGGGTTTGCTGCTGTGCTTGCAGGGGAAGAGGGAGCTCGCTTACACTCTGAGCCTCAGGCTGGTCAGCAGCGCCAAGTGGTTTCTTAAAAAGAATTCCTCCTCCCCTGGTTAATTCCTGGCATGCAGCGCCAGGGAGCTCTTGCGTCAGTAGGTCGTCACAGACCCCCAGTTGCCTGGACCAGACATAAACACCAAGCCCAGCACTACCACTTCTGACACCCTGCCAGGGCTGCCTGCCCTCGAAGGCCCGGGATCGGCAGCAGGAGCTGAGGTGGCCAGGGACTGCCTGAGAAGGGAGGCCAGGCATGCTGCTACTCACTGCAGGGCCCTCCCTCAGGACGTCCAGCTTGGCACATGCTCCCTGTGCTTGCCGGCGTGGGGGAAGCTGGGCACAGAGGGGACTTATTTACTGAAGCGCTTGCTGTTTCCTCCCCTCCTCCGGTCCCTGGTCTCCCCACAGGATGCTCTGGGAAGATGGCTTCTTCCTGGGGGCCCTGCCGGGAGGTTGGTGTGGTGCTGTGGCAGCACCTGGAGAGCCTAGGGGTGGGACAGCACGCCCCTTGCTGTCCAGATCCACGGGCACCGTCTGAAGACCTCTGGAGCTCATGGGAAGGCCTTTCCTGGCATCTCGGCCCTCAGCTGCCCCAGGGCCGCATCTGCCCTGCCCATGTTCTCACGTGACCCTTCGACTGGGCAGCCTATCGGTGCTTTTGGCCTCAGAAAAGGGCTAGTGGGTACAGCAGTCCAAAACATAGGCAGAGCTGCATGGTGGCTCCGTGAGGTCCCCCAGGAGAAAGCCTGGGACCTCTAGCGTGTTCATGGGTGGTCCAGGTCCTGGCAGGTAGAACTGACCCCTGCTGCGGGTGGCGTGTGCGTCGGGGCTTCCAGTGGCTTCCAGGTGGGCACTTGGGGTGACTGTCACTGGCCGATGTTGAGGTGCACAGCAAGGGCCAGGGCGCACTCTGGGGCTGTGTCGGTCTCTGCCTTGTGAATCCCATCCTGTGACTGGACCTTGTCACTCAACAGCTCCAGAGGCAGAGCAGCAGTCCAAGGCCAAGTCCTGTCTGGCTGGGTGCCACGTGTCTCGTTTCAGGAACTTTGGTTTTCACTTATTTTCTACCTGTCCACACTAGATCTGCTAAGGACCACAATAATTTTAACTCTTGAAGGAAGATGCAAGAGTGAAAATCAGGGGTGTCTTAAACTGGGCACGGTGGCACATGCCTGTGATACCAGTGGCTCACTGAGACGAGAGGATTGCAATTTGGAGGCCAGCCTCAGCAACTCTGTGAAGCTGTAAGCAACTTAGTGAGACTCTGTCTCAAATTAAAAAATAAAAAGGCTGAGGATGTGGCTCAGTGGTTAAGTGCCCCGGGGTTAATTCCCAGTATCAAAAAAAAAAAAAAAAAAAAAATTCCTGTCTGCAGTACTGACTTTGTGCATTGTGTGAGGAGGGAAGACTGTTTTAGCTGAGAAGTGCTTACTTCATCTTGCTTCCCGGAGCCGCCTGTGTCTTCCATTCCCCCCAAGCTCTGGGAGGTAGACTGTGGCCCTTCTCTGTCCCCTGGCCCTGGGAGGGAAGGATGCTTACAGACTGGAGCTTATGCATCCTGTTCCCAGCTCCTCCTGGGGAACAAGCCGCTCCCGCTGCAGGTGAGGGAGGTGAGGCTGAGGGCTGAGGCTGAGAGCCCGAGGAGACCCAGCTGTGAGGAGGAGCTACACCTCGCAGGCGGGGCCCCAGGCCCTGTGGCTTCCTGGGGCCTCTGACACCCGAGGTTCAGTGAGGGCAGTTAGTCACAGGCAGCGATTCTCCTAGAGACTGGTGCAGTGGGAGCCCTGAGGGGATGATGTGGTCTCTCCTTCCCTTGTGTCTCCTGCTTTGAACTCTTGAGTCTCTGGGTCTATTTTTGTGCTTCTCCTCAAGATGGTCACCAGCAGTGACTCTGTGGTCAGACCGTGGCGGGGCTGCTCTGCGGCTCTGGTGCTGGTTTGGGGTTTTCAGGGGGCATGGGTGAGGGTCTCAGAACACACAGGCAGCAACCCCTTGATGAGTGCCACAGCAGGGGCCAGGTGAGCCACACGGACAGGACATCCTGCTGCTGTCCCTCCCAGGCCCCTTGTGTTCTTTATTGTGTCTTGAAGGTCATTCCCATCATTTAATGAAGCAGCCCCTGCTTTCAGCCTGTTTTCCAACGTGAAGTCTTTGCTCATCATGTTTTTTACCTCTTGTGGTGAAATAGAGTCCATGAAGAAAGCACCCAGCATCTTAGCCCATTTCAGGTGTGTGGCTCAGTGGCATGAAGTGCTTGCCCACTCTTGTGTGCTCCCGTCCATCCCTGGGGCTCTTTGACCTTTCCACACTCAAATTCTGCCCCTAGCCTGGCCGCCGTGCTGCTCCTGTCCCTGAGTCTGATGCCCAGGAGTGGAGCCCTCCGCCCTGGCTCCGTCCACACGTCTCTGCTGGAGGCTCAGGTGTGAGGAGTGTGGCGAGCGTCAGGCCCTCCTACCCTCTCGAGGCCAGCGGTGTTCCCGTGGGGTGTGTGCCCATCTTGTTTGTCCCCCCAGCCCCTTGGAGGGGCCCGGGTTCCCGTTGCTGGGAGCAGTGCTGCTGTGGCTGTGGGCGTGGCGTGTCTGTGGGCACCCCGCCCAGGCCCCGGGGAGGGGGAGGCCAGGAGCTGGCACACCCCTGTCAGCCGGCCCTAGTGTTACTTCTTTCTAGAGCTGTGCAGCATTTCTTTTCCTCTCTCCAGTGTTTGCTATTTTACTTTTTTGGAGAGTAGCCATTCTTGGGGTAAAGTGGTGTCTTATTGTCGTTTAATCTGCAGGGATTTGTGTTGTAACCTGGGCACCTTTCTGCATACTTATTGGCCGTTCACATGTCTTTAGAGCAATGTCTATTCTAATTTTTTCCCAGTTTTTAATTGGATCGTTTTCTTGCTGTTGAATTTTAGGGCTTCTTCATTTATTATGGATATTTGATTTGCAAATATTTTTTCCTATTCAGTGTGTTGCATTTTTACTCTGGTGACAAAAGTTTTTTCTTTTCATGAAGTTCAATTAATCTTTCTTGTTGCTATCTTTTGATGTTGTATCTAACACGACACTGCCAAATTCAAGGTTACGAATAGCCTCCTGTTTTCTTCCCTGAGTTGTGTGTTTTTGTGTCGAGAGCAGTGGTCTGTCTTGAGCTGACCTTTGCGTGTGCTGCTAGGTGGCTGCAGCCGAGGGTCTCCAGTCAGCCCAGCACCGTTTCTTGATGAGGATGTTATCTTAACCTGTACGGCGGGGGTGGGGGGGATATGCATCTCGGGTGGGGGGGGGAATCTTGCTAAAATCTTTTTTTTTTAATCTTTATTTTTTTATTTTTACATGGTGCTGAGGATTGAATCCAGTGCCTCACACGTGGTAGGTGAGCGTTCTACCTCTGAGCCAGGACCCCAGCCCTTGTTAAAATCTTTAAAGGTTTCTTTTAAAGCATCGAGTGCCAGTTGGGTTCCCTTCCCAGGTCAGCAGAGAGTCTGTTCCTCCTAAACAGGACCTGTGGCCACCATGTCTCTCATGACCGTCCTTGCTGCCATGTTTACACCTCCTGGCCACACCTTCTTCTGAAGTGTCCCTCTCTACAGGATGACAGGTTAGGGTGGCAGTTAGGGCCTCTGTTAGAGACAGAGCAGGTGGTGTGCAGCCCAGGGCACAGCTGTGCTGACCATGGGCTACGGCCCCAATGCGGGGGTCTTCCTAGGCTGAGCTCTCCTGGCCTTGCACAGAGCCCCCGGTCCAGGTCTGCCTAGGGACTGCAGGTGTGCTGCCCACTGCACACTACAGGCGGCCTGCGCAGCTCCCCAGTCTGCTCAGTCCCCGCCTAAGCAGACGCAGGCTCACAGTAGGCCTTTCAAGGAGCAGGGTTTGTTCATTTCTCCTAAAGAGGTATGAAAGCTGCTGTTCTGGTACTTAATTGACACTTCATGATGACCCGGATGGCTGTTGCTCCTGTGCTCTGAGTCCCTTCCTTTGCCAGTCTTCCTGTCTGAGGCGATGTGCCGTGCGGCTGTCTCTCCACTGTGACTAGCTGCTGGGTGTCGGGGCGCTGCGGCAGCCCTGGGTCTCTTACAGGGTGCCTGCCTGGTCTCTCAGCTGACTGTATTTCATTTTGTCTTTGCACATCCAATTTGGGTTTAAAGTTCAGGACCACCTGCAAAGAGGTGACACCTGTGCCGTTGGGCCACAGGTTCTTGGCGACAAAGCCTCTATGTGTTGCTTCCTTGCTTGCTGGTGTTGTATGACACTCCTCCACAGGATACACTGTCAGGAGCTGTCAGTGTCTTGTACTGATTTTGCATGAAAGCAAATTCTGAGTTTCTCTGATTTTTGAAATGTAGGTGTAGTCTCATCTGAACTTAAAATCCAGCAGTGCCAGAAGCTATAAAGCAGGAGGGAAAATGTCCCCATGGCCCCACTGGACCACAGTAGCTTAGCTCAGCAGGGTGCAGCTCTGGGAAAGTCACAGGTAGCCCCTGGTGTGGGTGCTCCGGAGGACCCCGTCCACGCCTGTACTGATGCACCTGTCTGTTCTGCGCATGGTGGAGCAGGGTTGTGTTTTAGACCTGCCTAATGTTCTAGTGCTTAAAACTCCCCTCTCAGTGCGAATTTATTTTCTCCTATATTACATAGCACCTCGAGAAAATTATTATATACAGATCTTTGTGTTTGTTCTTTGCTGATTGTTCTCACTGTTAATGTTTGGATAAAGTTCCAGAAATAGGACTGTGGGGACAAGGCTCACGTTTCTGAATAGCACACTGCCATCAAGGTGTCTGGCTGTGTGCCTGCCGCTCCCCACAGCCACCCCAGTGCTAGTGTTAGCGCCTGCGGTTCCTCAGGGCTCCTTTCCTGATGCACGCAGGAGCAGGGCTGGGTGCTCAGACCAGGTACGGTGACCCCACGGACTGCCCCGGTGTGGGGCTTGGGCATGGAGCCCAGAGGCCACCCCGCACCTGTGCCCAGCTGGCTCTCCTCTCCCTGACTGTTGCATTGTGGGCCTTTCCTGGGCATCTCCCTTGTGCCAGGCTCCTAGGCACTGGCAAGGAGCCCCAGCCCAGTGCCACCTCGGTGTTAGCGGAGGTCAGAGAGCAGATGAGTAACTAATGCCAGAGCAGCAGCGTGGCTGGCATGCCTGAGTCTGCCATGCGCCTTCTCATAGCACCCAGGACCAGGCCTCCTGTCCCCAGTGTCGACCTTCCAGAGGGAAAGCGAGACATTGAAAAGGAAGGCCACCTATTCGGGGGCCGGGCCTGGCGCTGTGCGTGTGTGTGTGTGTGTGAGAGCACAGGGCTTCGCTGCCACCAGACTTCCTGCCCAGTGTGGTTTCTGGAGGGTGGGGAGGTGCCCACATTGCTGGGAGCCTTGCGGTGCCCTGCATCTGAGGGTGGTGGGGGCTGTGTGCAGGCTTCTTGTCACTTAGGTGTAAAGCTCCTGGTGACTGACCAGGTGTGCCATGATTGCGGAGGGGATGAGGTGGCAGCTATGGCTCCAAGCTGGGTGTGCAGCTGGGGTGGGGCCCACTGAAGGCCAGACATGGTGGGCGGTGGAGGTGATGGCCTCAGGGTGGGTGGGACGGTGGGGCAGAGGAGTTGGCGTGGACAGCTGGGGTCCTCTCACTGGCCAGGGTGAGCCATGCAGGGTCCCCACTGTTGCCTTTTTTGTCTGTGGTGGGCGGCAGGCCTCCAGGACCCGGGGCCTTGGAGCCTCAGGGCAGCCTTACCACAGGTGCCCTCGAACACGACCTGCCGTTGCTTAAGATGCCGCGGGCTTCGTGTGGGCCCTGAACTCCTGTTGGTCGGTTTTACATCAGCGTGACTTATTACGCAAAGAAGCTCCCGTGGAAAAGGCTGGATCTGCTAGTTTTGTTCTCATGTCACATTTTGTTGTGTTTCCAAAAGGTGAACTTGAGGGGCACAGTCAGTTAGGGCCTCTTTGTAGACTGCTGCTTCCCGGCTGTCAGGCCTGTGGGCACAGCCGAGAGCCCCGGCAGCATCAGCATGCCGAGCAGCAAGGGAAGCAGCAGGGTGCAGCGCAAGGCCCATCCGGGGGTGACAAGACACGTCATGAGGGAGCTGCTGTTTTTGCCATAGAAGTGAGGAAAATTAACTACAGCCTCCGGAGACTGTGTGTGCCCCAGTGGAGGGGTGTTGTGGGCTAGTGAGAGGATCTAGGGGGCAGGCTGTGGTCATCCAGCTGAGGGGACAATTCAGAGGGAGGTGGCACTGGGCTCAGCCTGGTGACCTATAACAGGCGTCTCACAGCAGACGGGGAAGAGACAGCTGAAGACGCGTCCCTGTTGGAGGTGGAAAGTCAGACAGCCCAGCCAGAGGGTGCCACGACCTTGCCTGGCATGGAAGAGAGGTCCTGCCTCGGCAAGGAGAGCCCAAGCAAGGTGCCCCACAGGGAGAGACCGCAGTGGGCTTGCCCTCTGCAGAGGACCCAGCCCTGTCCTGGGGTGTGGGTCAGTGCTCTCTCCCAGTTCTGTCACCGTGGACCCTACTGAAGATTGCTTCTAAACACAGAAAAATGTCCTCTAACTTTATAAGGCTCAAAGAGTCTTAATTTTAGAATCTGTTAGAGACCACGATAGGACAAAACTTTTTATCTTACTTATGAACGCCACCGTAAAGATCTCAATTGAATACTGGGGGGAGAGCAGGACAGCCCACTGAACAGCCTCATGGCGTGTGGCTGTGTGGGGAAAGCTGGGGAGGTCTGTGGAAATGAGAGGTGCTTTAGGAAAGTCAAAGGTGGACAAGTTCGCACTCCTTCTCACGCCAGGCCAGGGGACATGGGCCTGGAAAGGCATGTGGTTCTTTCAGGTGGCAGGTTGGGCCCTGAGGAGGCAGAGGCGGGCGGGCCTGAGGGCAGGGGGCGCAGTCTAGGGCTGGTGCCCTTAGCATGTCTATGCAGTGTGGCTTGGGATGCCAGCAACTTCGCTACGTGGGTACCCCAAACAGATTGACCTGAGGACCCTAAAAGGTTCTGCAGGCTCATAAGTTGTAAGAAGCCCGTCGGTCTGTTCAACAAACAGGCCTTCCATTCCATGGACGGGCAGCAGCGCCCAGCACTTCTCTCTCTCATCTCTGCACATTGTGTTTGGTGATTGATGTTCGTTTCCTGGTCCCCTTACTCCTGCTTTTGGTTTTCCTACCTGTGTTGGTTTTAAATTTTAATCATCAAACACTGTCTCTTCAAGTGCCTCACAGAAGGAAGCTGCAGAGGCAGCAGGTTCTCTCCCGACACGACCCACAGTTGTGCCCACTGCTGACAGCTGGAGTGCTGCTGGGAGGGCCCTGTGTAGCCACAGGCTGTCCAGTCCCACGTGCTGGTCCGGCCACTTGACCCTGCGCCGTGCAGACGTGTTGTCCCTGTGAGTCTGGAAGCGCAGATTCTTAATCCATTGGTTATAATGCTTCATTGCTGAGAATCTCTTTTTGTGCCCATGTTGCCCAGCTGCGGCCCCAGGGAGCCCTCCTGCTGGCTTTTCTGGCAGGTCCCCAGTACTTTAGGTAAGAGATTCGTCTTCTCCTGTTCTTCTCTGGAACTCCCCGGCCCAGAGCTGACAGTTCCCCTGGGAGGCCTGGCTCCCTCTCTCAGGGAGGTGTTTTGAAATCAGTGCTGGGCATGGGCGGTACTTCTGGCCTCGGGTAGCAGAGCCTGGATGGTGCGTGTGCATGGCCCTGGCCAGGCTCACGTGTGCACTCTGCTCACAGCCCCACGGGGCCCGGGAGGACTCCTGTCTTCCATGTCACCCTCTCTGCTCTCCAGACCTCCAGCCCAGGGCCACTGTGCTCACTGGTTGTGGTGATTACCTGGGCCTCTGTGAACAAGGAGCCCAGGGACCAGGCCACTGTGAGCCGCTCACCCCGTGCTTAGGTGGATTGGCCCACTTGTTTCTCCCAGGTTTCGTTTTTGGAGGTTCCCCTTCCTCATGTTTCTGATTTTATTTTCACTTTTCAAGAGATTGTGACCTTAGTCTGCTTCTGTGTGGAAGCTCGACTGGGAAGTGCAGGCACAGGTGGCCAGTGGGCGTGTCTCTGCGCATGGCCTCTGTCCTGCAGGCACACCTCACTGCACGGAGTCCTGGGACCCAGCCCAGCCCATCTCAGCCCCCTGGTTCCTCCAGAGCCACTACCACCTCCTGCGTGGGCACCAAGGCACGCCTGCAAGCCATGCCCAGTGAGTGACCTCGAAGGGTGTGCTGCCTGGGTGGCAGTGAGTCTTCTGCCTGAGTTTGCAGAGGTGATTATGGGGGAGAGCAGCAGACAGAGCTGTGGGGGATTTTGTCCCCGTCCCCAGGGAGTGTGCCCTGAGGTAGCCCTGGCTGGCTTGAGGTGCCTCTTCCCACAGCTGGGCTGGGCCCCCCGCTTGGCCAGCCTGACAGACGGGACTTTGCCTTTGCCTCTGCTCTGGTCCTGTTGGGATGCTGCTCTTGGCTCTCACCCTCTCTGCGAGCTCCAGACACAGGGCCTTCGTCTTTATCTGCTGCACTCAGGGCTCTCCCCCCTTTGGCATTGGTCTGGTGCTCCATCCCAGCTCTTTTTCTCGTGTTTTGAGATGGTCTTGCTGAGGTGCCCATGCTGACCTGAACGTGCCTGCCTCCTGTTTCCTTATGGCGGCGTCTAGATGGGCAGTGCATCTGGCAGTGCCCTGGCCCCAAGCCGGAGCTCTAGGTTTCTCAGGCTGTCGGCCGCCTGCGCGTTTGGAGTCACGTGTGGAGTTAGGGTGGATCTGATTTCCTCTTTTCCTGGGTGAGTCCCCAGTGGTCCGGTTTGTTTCAGTGACTGAGATGCCACTTTCACCCTGAGCTGGAGCGCTGGGCTGGTGGCTCTGTTTCTGGACAGAGATCTTGTGTGGTCTGGTGCTGGCAGTCTGCTCTCTCTGGACCAGGCCTTTGTGGCTAGCCCTAGGGACTGACCCATGTGTCCCACCCTGGTCTCCTCCTTCTAGAGCTCCAGCCGACGTGTGTACCCTTCCAGCCCTGCCCTTTCCCTGTCACCCGTGTCCTTCTGTGTGTCCCCAGGTGACTGCAGGGTGTTCTGTGTGGAGCGCTCGTCTCTTGGGCTCTGTGGCTTGGCTGTGTAACCTGTTCACAGTCTTACATCTGCACGTTCGGCCTGGGTCCCTTCCAGCTCTGGCCAGCACTGGCATCACTGAGGACCACTGGCACACAGTTCCTCCAGAGAAGGCGTGGGCTGTCACACCCCCTGGCAGGTGGGAGGCTGAGGAGCAGAGGGCTGGGGAGCCAGCTGGGCTTCACGGTACTGAGTGACAGACCTCTGAAGGACCCTGCTGTCCCTTTTCCTTCCTTTTGTGCAGTGCTGGGTGGCACCCAAGGCTTTGTGTATGTGAAGGCAAGTGCTCGACCCTCAGCCCTTTATTTAACTTGAGACAGGCTCTTTCAGAGTTGCCCAGGCTAGCCTTGAATTGTGACCCTCCTGACTCAGCCTCACGAGTGGCTGGGACCCAGGTGTGTGCGCTGCCTGGCTCTGCTGTCTCTCCATGCATGTCCCTCATGTCCATTCTGTGACCAGTGCTGATCTTCTGGGGTAGATGTCCTTCCTAACCTGACTTCCACTCCTTATGATCTTTCTGGGGAGTACCGGGGATTGAACCCAGGGCCACTTGACCACTGAGCCACATCCCCAGCCCTATCTTATATTTTATTTAGAGACAGGGTCTCACTGAGTTGCTTAGTGCCTTGCTTTTGCTGAGGCTGGCTTTGAACTCGAGATCCTTCTGTCAGCCTCCCAAGTCACTGGGATTACTGGCATGTGCCACTGTGCCCTGCTCCTCGTGATTTTTGATTGTGACTTTTTGCCTGTATTTTTACGGACAGTTTCAGGGTCAATAAATAACCATGTTCTTCCACAGATGGTTTGGGCTTGCTTCTGCCCATTCCCTGGGGGCCCTGAGATACAACTTTGGGTGCACCTGCCAGGGTCGCAGCTCAGGTCTCATGGGCTGTCTGAGTTCTTCCCTAGATCAGTGCTAGGTGACGGTGGCTAAGAATCCCCAGGGGCATCTTCTTTCTTGCTGTGCCCCGTTTTGTCCATTATCAGGCCTGGGGGGAGCTGCAATCTGGCTTCCTGTCCATGCTCACAAAGACCCAGCAAGTGGTCTGGAGAGGCAGTGCCCAGGCTGGGCTCCAGCTCCCCCTGGCTCTGCGCCCCAGCTCTCCCTGCCTGGAACATCTGCCCTCCCAGGCTGTCCTTGCTGGCCTGCTCGTGCCGCTCTGCAGGGGACCATCTGAGGCGGAGTCAGCCTGCTGCCCGGCACAGAGGCCCTCTCCTCCTGGCTTCAGTCACCAGTCTGTTAGGCAGCTTTCTTGTGAGGCTCTCTGCTGGTTTCACAAGAAGCAAACGTTCTCTGAGAATGACCGGGCAGAGCCTGGGTGTTCTGGGGCATGGAGATGGTGAGTTAAGTGACATTTCCAACTGTCACTGCCCTCCTGGTAGTGTCCTGTTGAGGCTCTGGGCAGGGCAGCCCACTCTGACTTGGAGAAGGCCCGAGCAGCTGCCCAGGCATTGTTCTGGCCAGGGGTGGAGCCATTGATGGTCATGGTCCTCTCTGGGGTCTCTGTTCCCCATCTGCTCCTGGGGTGTGACTCGTCCCCGCCGTGCGGGCACGTCACCAGCTTACTTGCTGTGGGCTTTGCTGCTGTCTCCACAGAGCACACTTCAGATGTGCTGTGAGCACAAACGGAAGGCTGCCTGCGGCTGGCGTCTTGTGCTGATGCCCGGAGACGGCGGGTGATGGAACTTCCCTTCTCTGGACCTTCCCCAGGGAGGTGTGTGGGCATGGGTCAGCCAAGGAGTGTCCTCAGCCTCCATGCCCCATGTGTGGGCCAGGCACCTTGGCTCCTTACCCTCAGGCCTCCCATTGGCATGTGCCTGGGGGGGCTGGAGCATTGCCTCGAGAGGGGAGCTGGGGGTCGTCAGGCTTCTGCCGTCCTCCCTGGGCCTGCTGCCCTGGTCCTGGCTTCTGCGGAAGCCTCTGTCCATTTTGCAGGCATGTCTGCAGGAACAGAGCACTGGCCCCACGTCCTGTTCTCTCATCCTTGTTGAAGCGCATTTGAAGGCAAATGCTCGAGAGGGCTGCCACAGAAAACCCTAGCTTCACGCCTGCGGAACCGTG
>NC_135483.1:196624842-196644842 GCF_052094955.1 Ictidomys tridecemlineatus | reverse complement strand
GTTTGTCCTTCCTCCCAGCAATGCACAAAGTGTGGCCACAGATGACTATAAATAATAAACAAATGAAATCAGAACTATAACAGTCAAATCAGAACATAACCAGTCTGGAAGGATGGGAACACCTGGGTCCTCATACCTGCTGGCGAGACTGCAGGGTGGAACAGCCACGAGGTGGCCCATGGGCAGTGCCTCAAAGGTAAACATGGAGCACACACCCAAATCAAAAACAGGATCCAGGTAACACTGTGCACAGGGACGTTCACAGCAGCATTATTCCTTACAGAGGAATGTGGAAACCCCTAGATGCCCACCAGTGGCTGGACAGATAAGCCACGTGTGGTACAGCTGCCCAGCGGAGTATTATGCTGCCATGGAAAGGCAGGAGAGATGCCACTACAAGGAGGCTGGGATCTGAAAACCCTGGGTTAATGCAAGAAGCCAGACACAGAAGACCACAGACTGTATGGTTCCATTTACAAAAATGTCCAGAATAGGCCAATCCAAAATGACAGAAAGCAGGTTAGCGGTTGCAGGAGCTGGAGAAGGGAGTGTGTTAATCATGGCTTTTCTATTCTGTATCATGTGATGCTTTGACATCTTGGCTTGTTGCAGACCCAGGGAGGGACTGCCCCTCCCAGAGTTAGCTAATTCCTCCAGACAGCACACAGCTTGCCAACCGAGACTCCCACCCACTCCGCTTATCAGGCTCCTGCAGCCCCGAGCACTGCAGCAGGGCCACCCTCCCCCCAGCCTGCGGAACCATCCAGACTGTCACAACCCTAGCTGCTCATTTGCATGCCGTGCTTTCCCTGCTCCTTCCCAGGAAAACCGCAGTCGAGACTCCAACACACTTTCCTCTGCCTCCGGTTCTTCCTGGGGCTTCCCCACGTGGTCCTGCCTGGCATCCATGCCTGCTGGATCCAGGGACTCATGACTGCAAAGCTTCCTTGTGACTGTCACTTCTGTGCCTAGTGTCGAGCCTGGTTAGGACAATCCCACATGTTAGAAAGCAGGGAGCCCGAGCGGCTGCTGGATGGGTGTGGGACTTCCCTTGGGCTGATAGGTGGCCTGGAGCTGGGCAGCTGCTGGTTGTGGCTGCAGCCCTGCGGATGTGCAGAATGTCTCCAAGAGTAAACGTGTGTTCTGTGCCTTGAGCCCAATACAGAAACTGAAACTTCAGCTTATTCCCACTTTTGTCAGCTCCGCTCTCAGTGTCACCAATGCGAGCCACTACCCTAGGTGCGAAGCATCCTGCTGTAGTTTAAATTCTCATTTCCCCAATGACTAATCACACTAGCATTTTTCTCCCAAGTGTCATTTTTATTCTGAAATAATTTTAGATTCATATGTGTTGCAAAACTCCTGCAGAGAGCTCCTGCAAGCACCTCGTTCAGTGTCCTCGAATCTTACAAAGCCAAGGTACAATGGAAAGTCACACTGGTCCAGTGCAATGACCTGACTTACAGACTCAAGGGAATTTTACTCAGTTTCCCACTAACTTCTTTTTTTCTGGACCAGGATCTAATTCTCAGTGTCAAATGTCCTTGATTTCCTCAAATCTGTAACAGGTCTTAGTCTGATGCCTTTGATGACTGCAGTCAGTCAGTTTTAAGAACTTACTGGTGCTTTATAAATAGACTGAGGTTGTGCATTTTGCATGAGAATGCTTCTGAGGCAGTCTGTCCCCTCAGGTGCCGGGTGCTGGCCTGTCCTGTCACCTGGTTGGCCTCTCTGATGCCTTGGTTGAGGGTTCTTTACTGAGGAAATCACCCATGCCTGCATTGATAAGAACCTGTGG
This sequence comes from Ictidomys tridecemlineatus, assembly GCF_052094955.1. Classification (NCBI taxonomy): domain Eukaryota; kingdom Metazoa; phylum Chordata; class Mammalia; order Rodentia; family Sciuridae; genus Ictidomys; species Ictidomys tridecemlineatus. The sequence goes on along the minus strand of NC_135483.1, from coordinate 196,643,044 downwards.
GTTCCTGCAGACCAGGCACAGCCTCGTTCCTGCCTGTTCCTCATTTCCTATCTAGTCAGGTTTCCTCCAGCAGCTACTACTGGGGCACTTGCCCAGTGCTGGTCTTTCTCTTTCCATTATTTCTTCTACATTCATTCAGTGGGAATCCTACTCTAAGGAGGAGTGGTTTTTTTGTCTTCAGATTATTTATTTGACTGTCTATTCACACAGTATTACTTTATATGATGGGTTGCATTCCAAAACTACCATTATTTGTTACTGCCTCTGCTCATCACTGGGACCAACCCCCGTGGACACCCAGGTCCTTCGATACGCCTGCGCCGGCCGTGTTTGGAACATTGCCTTCCCTTGGGCATTAAACAAGCATAGACTTGTGAAACATCTTTTAACGCAGCTATTTTATGTCCTCCTTGATGAAATGTCTGTTCAAATAGTTGTCTATTTTAAACTGGATACTTTGTCTTCTTATTATTGAATCATTATCATTCTTTATTAATTCTTTATACAAGTTCTTTATTCAGTACAAATCTTGCAAATATTTTCTTTCAGCTGCAGCTTGTCACTTTGTTATTTTAGCAGTGACTTTAAAAGAACTAAATTTTTGATTTAGATAAAGTCAAATTTATCACTTATTCTTTTCTGACCTATGCTTTTATATCATACCTAAGAAGACTGTCTCACCTCTGGAGAGATCTCCTGCCTCGCTGAGAGCCATAGCCCAGTCGGAATGACGCATGGTTGAGAGGTGATGCCAGCGAGCCATTGAGATGACCATGGTTATGTTAAGCTGTGTATTCAATTGTATATTAGACCCCTTTGGAGTTCTCGCGGGACTCCAGGAGAGTTCCCATTGGTTGGGGAAGTGCCCGAGGAGGGATTTCCGGAGGAGGGATTTCCGGTTGGTGTGTGGTGTGTCCCGGGAGGAGGCCGCGTGGGTGGCGTTTGCAGGAGTGCGGAGAATAAAGGAGTTCCTGTTTTGAACCTACAAGGCAGTGTGGTGGCTCGGTTATTTTATGCCCAGCCAGACTTTGGCACTGCCTAGTCTTCTGCAGGTCTGGATTCAATGTAAAATTTAATTTCCAGCTAATGTTTACATGCAGTGTGAGTCACAGCTGGGGGTCATCTCTCTTCAGAATTTTGTTCTGTGGATTAGAATATTCTTTACTAATTGGATTTCTTTGCCAATTTGCCCAAAGTCAGTTGACCATACACGTTGGACTGTCCACTCTGTTCTGTAAGGTATACACCTCCGGTTACAGCAATAGCCTGCAGTCGAGATTTCTGTAGCTCTCTCGTAGGTTCCAATCTGAATAAGAGAGTAGGAGTGTTCCAATCTGGCTCTTGCCAGATTTTGATAAAGTAAAATTTATCACTTATTCTTTTATGACTTGTGCTTTGATGTCATGTCTAAGAAGACTGTCTCACTCTCAAAAAGACCTCCTGCATCTTCTTCTACAGGTCTCATTTTGGTCCTCTAGGTTCTTTGCATTTTCATTTCTTTACATTTTAGAATCTGAATTTCTACACACAAAAAAGATAGTCTGCTGATGTTTTGCTGTGAATTGCATCGCTTCTATAGATCAGTTTGGTGAAAGCCGAGATCTAGGAAATAGAGAGTCTTTGAATCTATGCACTTGGTGTATCTGCAGTTACAAGGTTTCATTGGTTTTTTCCATCAGTATTTTACAGTTTTAAGCATATGGATCCTGAATATGTCTTGATAGATTTAGATGTAGGCATTTACTTTTGTCTGTTTTTAGCTTATGCTATTTCAGATAGGACTTTTTAGTTTCTTTATTTCTGACTCTGCTGAAAGTATACAACATTGAACTGAGTCTGCATACTAACCTGACTGGTTCTAGGAGATGGTATGAAAATTCTCTGTGATTTTCCTCATTCCTTGTTTATCTGTGTGGATTCAAAGATGCTTCTGTCATCATGAGTATCATACTGTTTCTGCCTGAATACTTTTCTTAAATATATTTGGCAGTAATGGTATTTCATCCTAATACCTAGGATAAAGCAATCAGCTTCTATTCATCTTTAAAAGTCTTTCTTTTGCTCTGCTTTGAAAGGCACTTCCGCAGGCTGTGGGATTCTGGGTGGACAGCATGGACGCCCTGCACTGCCCACTGGCCCACGGAGTTTCCTGTAAGACGTTGGCTCTGACTCTTGTTTTTGTGTGTGCCATGAACACGTGGGGTCTCGTTGTTTTCTTGGGTTTCTAATATTTGGCCAGGTAGGATGTGTTCAGTGTCTTTTGCTTGGTCTCAGCCTGGGTCCCTGGCGGGCTGCTGGCTTGTGGTCGGGTCTGCTCTCAGCTGCTGTGTTGTGGGTGACCCTCTGCCCAGGGCCTCACCCCCCTCTCTTCTCTTGGGACCACAGTCACATGCAGGACAGTGTTTGACATGCTCTTGGGGACTGTTCTGTTTTTCTGTTTTTCCCCTAGTCTCTTTTCCTTTTTGTCTTTTCTTGGTTTGTTTCAATTGACCTAACTTCAAGTTCAGTGACATTTTTAACTCTGCTGTATCAAAACGTCTGATTAGTTTGTTGAAGGAATTCTTCATCTCTGACTTTTTAAAAATACTTCTAGCATTTCTATTTTATTCTTTTTACATACTGTTCATTTCTCTGCTACAATTTCTCTGTGTTTACATATCTTGTTCGTTTTGTCCTCCGTCTTCGGTTGCTCATAGTTAGGTTAAATCCCTGGCTGGGAGTTCTGAGACCCAGATCACCGCTGGGCCTGGCTTTGCTCATGGCCCTCTCTCTTGACGGTGGTCATCATTAAGACAGTCTGTGTGTCTCGTGGTCCATTCATGGAGTGTGGGCCTTTGTACACAAGACGGCCATGGGGACTGATTGTAAACAGCGGTTGTGGAGGAAATGGGCCTGTGTCTTCCGATGGGCTGTGGGTGGGTGGAAGTTTTGCTGCCCGTTGGTGGCTGAGTGCGGCAGCCCTTGCGTCTAGAATGGCCAGGATTCTGCTTCTCACGCAGCCCCTGTGTGTGCCGTTGCTAGGCCGCTGCTCTCGCTCTTGGGGCAGTGGTTGGCAGCGAGGCCTCAGGAGGCCACACACCACAGAGCGTCCGGCGGTCCTCTCCTGGCGCCTGGAGGGTGCGGGCCTCCTTGGTGAGTGGCCCCTCCCTCTGACCTCAGCCACCTCGGGCCACCCTTCTTGCGTGTGTGTCTCTGTCTCTCTCAGGGGTATTTTCTCCCAGATGCAGGGCCGTGTCCTCTCACGCACCTCATTTCGAGATCTTGAGTTTAATTGTTTCTGCAGAGACCGTTTTGCCAAATAAAGCAACTAGGAATGAGGACTTGAACTTGCAGCTCGTGAGTCTGGGTCAGTCATAATGCCCATCTTCCAAGTCGGGGCAGTGGCTGTGCACTTTCTTAAAGGTGAGACTGCTGGGGTTTTCCGTGTGTGACCCTTCCCATGTGCAGTCTAGTCCCCTCGGGGGCTCCCCATCATGCGTCATCCACCCTGGAGGACTCTGGGGGCAGAGCAGTGCCTGTCCCTCCCTGTGCAGTGGAGAAGCACAGGGTCTAGGATGTGCTCCTGTGGAGGCAGAACATGGCTCTCGAGATTTCCACGTCCTGCTCCCAGAACATGGGTGGCTCTATGTGGCCCAGGTGACTTTGCAGATGTGAGCAGATTAAAGGTCTTGAGATTGCAGGGGTGTCATCCTGGCTGGGCCCAAAGTCACTTCAGATTCCCTAAAAGTGAGCGGCAGGAGGCTCAGGGACAGAGAGATGGAGGCTGGTGATGTCACATGGCTCTGACCTGGGGGACACTGGAGAAGGCAAGGACATGGGTGCCCCAGAAGGTACCAGACCCGTGGACGCTCAGACCTCAGCTTAGACCAGCTCAGAAGACACTGCCCCGTGGACACTCCAACTTTAGCTCCTAGACCCACCTGGGACGGCTGACCTCCGTGCTGTCCTTCACAGCCCCGTCTGCAGCGAGGTCGCAGCACCAACAGGACGCTGACCCAGCTCCTCTGGCCGGGCATGAGGCTGAGGGCAAGACGCTCCTCTTCCCTGGGCCTGTTGGAATCTGCAGCAGCTGGATTTGCTTAATTGCTTATTCTGCTTAATTGTCGGACTTGCTTAGTTTTCCTTCTGAGCCTCACCCAGCCTGGCCCGCGTGAGGTTTCTGACCAGATGTGACAACAGGCCTGATGGATGTGTGGGAGCCTCTGAGGTCAAGAATTGTCCTTCCACCCACAAAACCCACCCCAGCAGGAGGCAGGGGGCCTGTGCGTGGTGCCCTGGGCTGCCTGTCCCACTCAAGATTCTTCCAACGTTGTTAACACATTCCTTGTGGCCCAATTCCCCACTTACCCGCCCCCAGGGCCACGGGTACAACAATGTAGGAGAACATTAGTGGCTTCTAGGACCTGGGGTAAAGGAAGCTCTGACATTTCTCCTGGCAGAGAAATCCCAACTGGTTTATTGGGTTTTTTGATTTATTCATTTTTATTTGTTCTGATGAGTTATGCATGACAGCAGAGTGCATTTGGATTCATGGTACACAAATGGAGCACATTTTTTGTTTCTCTGGTTGTACACGATGTAGTCACACCATCTGTGCAGTCATCTATGTACCTAGAGTAACGATGTCCTCATTCCACCCTTTTCCTAAAATCATGACACTTCAGCCGACTGGTTTATGTTCATTTAAAGTCACTTTGAATTGTTCTGGTTTGACAGCCAGAGTTTCTGTCTGATATGAAAGCCAGGCACAGGAGGGACGGGCCAGCTCCTGCAGAGCTGAGGACAGCAAAGGAGAGAACCGCAGTCGGGTTCCAGAGAGGTGGTCTCCGAGTCCCATGGTGTCCCCACTGTCCACCAGCCGCGAGCTGCCGGCCACCAACCGCAAGCTGCCGTTTCAGAAAGCTGAACGCATGGGGTTGAGCTGTCCCTGTTGCTCTGAGGCCCTGGGCACCTGGCAGATGGGCCTGGAGGGACACTCAGGGGAATAGGCTCGGCCACAGAGGTTGGCTGTGTTGCTGGGCTGCCCTCCCTGGGAGCTAAAGTGTCCAGGTGATAAGGTGAGTCTGGGAGGGCGTGGGGAGTCCACCCACGTGGAAGCTGCTGCCCCTTCTCCAGGCTCAGATGATCTGTGGTGTCTTTTGTCACTGGCCAAATCAGGACAGGCCTCTTGCACAGACACTGAGCAGCGGGGAGTCTGATGCGTGATAACTGACCTTCACGGGGGGGGGGGGTGTCCTTGGGGTGTCCTTGGGGTGTGCCTGCGGCAGAACTGGGGCAGGAAGCCCTGGCGAGTGCAGCTGCTGTCCTGACGAGACCATCACTGCTGTTGATGACCGGACACGGGGCGTCCTCTCCACAAGACTGGACTCTCCCTGCAGGGCCTCGCCCACTCCTCACACGTCCTGTGTTCTACATGGACACTTTGGGACTGTGATGGGGCTGAGGCACACACCCCGTGGAGAGGCTCATTAGACCCCAGCCCTGGAGGGGTCAGTCGCAGGTCCTGGTGGGAAGGTGCCAGGCGCTCCCTGGACGTGTTTATGTGGAGTTGAGTGACAGAGGCGCTGCCAGCGTCCGTCACCGTGAGCGAACGTGTGTTTCACGGGCTTTGTTACCAAGGAGCCAGTTATCCTCCCACTGGAGGGAGGGTGGAATCGCGCTCTGCCCAGTGAGGCCACTCTTTCCACTTTGGGCAAATAAAGACGATCAAAAAAACATTCTCTTCAAAGTCAGCGAGAGAGGAGGGTGGCAGGTGGTGGAATAGGGGGAGCTGGGGCGACCCCAGAGAGAGGAGGGTGGCAGGAGGTGGAATAGGGGGAGCCAGGGCAACCTGGAGAGAGGAGGGTGGCAGGAGGGTGGCAGGCGGTGGAATAGGGGGAGCTGGGGCGACCCCAGAGAGAGGAGGGTGGCAGGAGGTGGAATAGGGGGAGCCGGGGCGACCCCGCTCTGCTTCTCCGTAGGTCGGAGGCTCAGTCTCCTTCGGTCATCCTCCCTTTCCCGGTCCCTCCTGCCCCGTCTCCCCTTCCTCAGCCCACCGATCTCTGTTCCATGGAATTCCACGCTTCCCCCCCCCCATTTTGATGTAGCTTCTTATGTTTTGTAATAAAGCACATTAGTTATAGAGTATTCCAGTGACTGATCCACTTCATGGCTGTGACCTCTGATTCTCAGACCTCACCCCTCATCATGCACATAGATGTGGTCCTTTCTGGGTGTCCAGGCACTTGAGAAATGTCTAGTCCCCTGTAGACAGAGGGGGGTCTCCCCTGGAAATCTGTCCATCAACTAAGGTATAGACCAGTTTGTTGAAACGAGGTCCAGCTACATAAGGAATACAAAATGATGAAGCCCCGATTTTAAACGTGCACTTGTTGTCTGGAAGGTCGGGCCTGTGGAGAAGGAGGAGGGCAGAGCCTCACGTTCAGCAGGGACCCTTGAGCTGCTCTGGAGGAGGAATGGAGAGGATTCAAGACAAGACCCTTCCATCCCCTGTCCCTTCAGAGTGACCTGATAGGCTCATCTTCGCAACAAGAACAAGAGGATACAGAAAAGGAGCACAGAAAGTGAGCCTTAGAGAATAAAGGGACCACACACAATGCTGGAATTAAAATTCTCAGAACTTTTGGAAGAGAAAAAAAATTTCCAAATTTTCAACAGAATAATAAAGGGAACAAATAAATAAGCAAAAAAAATGCTATAAAAATGCATCCTCAGGGTCCTGGACTAGGTCCCTCTGAACAAGCACCTGCTCTGGGCGGCCCTGGTTCTGCCTCAGGCCTGGTCCCCTGTTCCTGGCAGATGATGGACGTGTTTTGACAGTGGACCCCACCGTGGTCAGCTTGTCCTTCTCCGCTGTTGGGCTTCATCTGCCAACGAGCTCTGGCTGCAGTCTGAATCTTCTTGCTTTGACGCCAAGACCCAGTGCTGGAGCGCGGTCTTGCTCGCCCCACCCTGTGCCGTGCTCCCGACTTCCTCGCGGCCTGCATCATTCCTGGTGGGGCTGGTGCCAGAGGCACGCGCTCTCTCTGCTCCACCTTCTTTTGGGGGGAGTCAACATCTTGCTGGAGACCATGGGGGTCCAGGCAGGGGCTGGGCAGGAGCTCAGTTCCGTCGCTGTGTCAGTGGCCTTGGCCTTGTCGGGGACAGCGTGAGGCTCCGGGGCCACCTGGCTCACAGGGGGGGTGTGGCGGGATGGGTGCCGGGCTCCGTGGCCCTCACTCTGCTCTCCTCAGGCTGCCCCCCGGCCAGGTGCCTCACAGGGAGGACCCAGGACACATCATCGGAGCCTGGAGAAGGAAGCCGCACCTTGGCCTCGCTGGCTCAGAACTCCTGCCAAGGACGCGCTGTGACCTCCGTGAGAGCCCCGGCTCTGAGAGGAGGAGGGACGGTGGGGGCCTCCCGGGCTCGTCCGTCCCGGAGCTCAGGTCCCTGTGCATTGGCTCCCTGGCCCCAGCACCCCTGGGGTGGGCTAGCGTCCCTCTGGATCAGAGGAGGACTTTATTTCCCAAAAACCAGGTGGAGGGGAGAGGCAGAGCCAAGCTCTGGAGCAGCTGTGTGCCCAGGGGGGTGGCCTCTTCTCACTGAAGGGGGCTGACCAGGCTTCCTGCCCCAGAGGGAGGGGGGACGGAGACTCAGACCCCCATCCACCTGGGACCCGCCCTCCTGCTGGACCCCCAGGGAGCACAGTCTAGGACCCTGGGACAGTTATAAGGAGGGGTGATCCCGCGAGGAGCAGCCAGTGCGTCCCTTCACATGGGGACGTTCCTCTGAGCCAGCTGCCGGGAGCCTGACGGTAGAGGGTGACAAAGGGATTGATCAGTCAGCAAAAGGGCCTGAAAGGGCTGTGGGGGACCAGGAGGCAGATGTGGGCCTGACCTCAGCCAGTCGCGGCCAGTGGGGGGAGAGGCAGCGTCACCCAGGACACCTCCGGGCCACGAGAGTGATGGGAGCGGCAGATGCAGAGGGTCTCTGTGTCCTGGAGACACCCCGGGAGTGGTCAGGCTGGGGTCCTGGGCTGGGCGCAGCGTGATCAGCAGCAGCACGCCAGGGCCCAGAGGGGCAGGACAACTGGGGCTCCACAGCAGGCCAGGGCGGGGGTGAGGAGTCTCCTCCCTGTGGGGAGCTGCGTGCTCCTGCTGGGACGCGTCCCCCAGTGCTCCGAGCGTGGGTGTGGCCCTTATGCCACAGGCACCCACCAAGAAGGGGGTGGCAGTGACGGTCACTGTGGGCTCAGTGGGGCCTGGTGACAAGTGGCCCTTGAGGTTGGAAGAGGAGGGAGTCAAAGATGGACACACAGTGCCAGTCGTGCCCAGGCTGGGGCAGAGGCGGCTCGTCTGGGCTGAGGACAGGAGGGGAAGGTCAGGCACCCCAGCTCTCGACCCCCAGCCCTGTCCCCCAAGCCCCAGGGGGCTCCTCCTCTGAGCCTGGTCACCACATCCCAAGCCTGGAGGCTCCTCTAGAGGTGTGTCTCGGAGGCTCCTCACCCAGAGTTTCACACACACACACACACACACACACACACACACACACACACGCACACGCACACACACGCACACACACACGCACACACACGCAGTTCAGAGCCCCAACCCCCTGTGCGGGGCAGCCCACCCAGAGTCCCCGGCCTCGGGGAGGGCGATTCCCGAGCTGCAAACACGCAAGATGTGTCCCCAGAACAAAGATGCTGTGTCCCGCTCGGGTCCATGGCCTGACTGAGCCGAGACCTTGAGGGTCAGACGGGCCCCTGGTGTCTAAGACGCCAAGTGGCCAAGGAGAAGTGACAGGTATGACTCCAATGGCTCACTTAGAATCCCACACTGCGTTGTCTGGACTCAGGATGGTGGAGGACGGCATGTGAGGCCTCTCATCAAACATCACAGGAATCATTCACCTACTGACTGCATTTGCTTTTTGAAGGTAATCAACATTTTTGAGTTGAAAATTGGGGTTGGGGACAGATAGAAGGAAGAAGGCATATTTAAAAAGGAACCTAGACCCGGACTCAATTTTGTCATCAAGGAGGAAAAGTGAACAAAGGTCCGACTCTGCCCTGGAGGCTGGAGGGCTAAGGCTTAATTGAGAGCAGAAATAGAAACACATTTGTTCCTCTGGCTCCGACCGCCGCCAGTCAGCACGCCGCTCTCCTCAGTGACTGTGCGTCACGCTCTTGGTGTCTCATGTTTTCCCTCCACCCCAAACTCAGAAATGTTTGAGAAGATGCAACAGATGTGGTTCTATCTCTGTCTCTCTTTGTTATTTAAATCAGGGAGGAAAACAAAATTTTAGGGAAATGGTTTTAATTAGCAAATAAAATGACATCTTATATTTGCAGACCGGTAGGTCTGAGATTGATTTGCAAATAGGAATCTGTTAATCCCCTCAGTGTTTCCTAAGATACGGTTGTGGAAAATGTTATTCTGTTGTTAAATGGCGAAGTGGGCTCTGTGAGAAGCAAGTGGCCGTATATTAAAGAAGACTCTGGGAGAGGCGGCCGCTCAGACTCCTTGTAAACATCCCTTGAGCGAGAGCCAGGGCGAGGCAGTGTCCTCGTGAATCACTCACACCCAGACGTGGCTCAGAGCTGAGAGCCTTCTCCCCTGAGGGACAACTGCAGCTTTATCACTTCATGAGTCTTCCTCTCGGCCCTGGGTGGCCCGGCTTCCTGCCACGTGCGTGGGGCAGTGCCCGGGAGAAACTGGCGGAGCCCACAGGCGCGTCTTCAGTGGGAATGGGACAGACCAAGCCACCAACACGGAAGTCTGGGATGAGGGCAGGTCGGGGCGCCCAGTGAGAGCGGCTGGTTCCCGGGTGAACCTGGAGCAGATCCCGCCCTTCTGTGCCCTGCGGCACGGTGAATGGTGGCCCCCAAAAGATACGTCCACGTCTCAACACCTGGATCCTGTGAGTGGGAAAAGTGTCTTTGCAGATGTCATTAAGTCAAGGACCTCACGAAGGGATCATCAGGTGGCCCGAAATCCCACGACCTTGTCCTTATGAACAGAAGAGCCCAGAGAGGGGGGGAGCTGGCCGTGGGGACATGGAGCAGAGACGGGCACCCAGCAAGTCCCGGAGTGTCCCGAGGCAGAGCCTGGGAGAGGCCAGGGAGGACTCTCTCCGGGCTCCAGGGGGCATAGCCTGTGGACGCCTTGGCTCTGGCCTTCTGGCCTCCAGAATGGGAGGGGCTCGACCTCTCTTGTGTGACGCCACCAAGTTTGTGGTGCTTACTTAACATGGCTCTAACGACCTCGCAGATGACCCAGACAAGGAGACCTCTGTGTCACCTTCCTGTCCCTGGGACCCTCTGGGGGAGAGGAGGAAAGGGCTGGAGGAGAGACGGACGGGTCACCAGCTCTTATCCTGTAGGCAGCGTCCAGGGGCCCAGCAGCAGAGAGGTTGGGAGGTCCACCTGACCATCTACTCACGGAACAGGACAGGAGGACGAACACAGCCCTCAGTGCGGCCAGCAACAGTCCCTCAGGCTCCAGACAGGGGCACAGGACCAGCTGCCCCAAAGCAGGCCACAGGATGCCAATTTAGGGTCCCCGAAGTTGGGATCTGGACATGTAGCTAGAGAAACTGGGCCTTTGAACTATTGCTGGACACAAATGACCTACAGGCCCTTTACAAACACACAGCTGAAGGTGGACCACGGTCCTGCCTTTCACACTCGGGTGTGAGGACCTGGACCCAAGGTCAGGGTTACAGCCGTTTCATCCTTAAGACCCGCGGGCTGCGCCGGCCGGCGGGGGACCGGCAGCTAAGGAAAGCCCATCACAGTGCACTGCTTGTTTGGAGGAGGCACCCACATCCAGAAGGGGGATTTCCCAGAACTCCAGGCAGCAGTTTTAGGATCTTTGAATTAGGACTGATCCTAGCAGCAGAAAGGAGACCTTATGGCCAGTCTGATCCCCAGGCCCCTGAGCAAGGAGCCTGGTTCCTGCCGCAGAAGTCCCACCTTGGGAGTCTCCCGTGGGAGCTCGGGGTCCGTGGCCCTCCTCTGTGCACAGCAGAACCTGCCCACTCTGAAGGACATCAGATCTAGAGGTTTGGCTTTTGTACCTTTAAAACTGCTCCATGACCACTGAAAGGTGTTTCTGGACCATTTGTCGTGCAGCTAGACGGACCCAGGGAGAGACACCAGGTAGACAGAAGGCACACACCGTCCGTTTAAAATAGGAATGTTCAGTTGATGCCTGGAGATTACAACTGGAAAGCCAAATAGCAACCTGAGGGGGTCGGCTCAGTGAGAGGAGCGTGAAGGAAGCAGCCGGCTGGAGAGAGAACAAACTGACGTCTGAAGAAGGGGAGGAAAGCAGAGCCCAGGGGCCGGGAGACTGTGCAGCGGTCAGCTATCGGGCCACAGGGGCCTCGGGGGAGGAGAAAGAGGGAGATTCTTAATAAGTGCTCAAAGGAATAATGGTCGAAAATCACCAAAATGTGGCCAAAAACATGGACCCGCAGATTCAAGGAGCTGAGCACTAAGGTTTAGACACGAGGAAGTGCCCCCAGAGCTCAGTGTGACTTCCTGGTGTCATGTCCTGAGCTGCTTTCCTCCGCCGCCCCTCAGCCATGATGCGCTGCCTCACCTCGGCCCAGGAATGGAGTCGGCCGTCTGTGGACTCGGGTGTCTGAAACCACGATGCTAAAAAAACTTGTCTCCTTGAAATTGTTCTTGTTCTGTCTTTTGGCCACAGCAGGGAAAGGCTGACTTCAACACCACGAAACCCCAAACAAGGTACACTCCAGGAACCGCGCCAGGAGATCAACCCCACTCAAGACCAGGTCTTGAGTCAGCCTTGCTGGGGACCAGCACCCAGTGACAGCAGGTATCTTGACAGAAATCATGGAGGTCAACAGGAAGTAGAACAGCATTTTCTGAGTGCTAAAAAAACCAAAAAACAAAAGTGAGAATCCTGAGTTCTGTATCTGGAAAACTCAACCTTTAAGAATGAAAAGAGAACAGGGGCTGGGGTCGGCGGCAGAGCACTCGCCTAGCACCACGCAAACGGATAAATAAAATAAAGGAATGATGAAGGTATTGCGTCCAACTACAGCTAAACAAACATTTTCTAAAACAGAAACGATGAAAGGAGAATAAAAAGTGTGCTCAGAGGAAGAGAATCAAGAGCGTGTTGCCGGCAAGTCTTGCCCAGATGGACGTGAAGGGAAGCCCTGGCAGAGCCAGGGAGGGAGAGCTCAGGGCTGGGGAGGAGGACGCGGGAGGCAGAACGTGGAACAGGCCAGCGGGCAGCCACAGAGTCCAGGCCAGAGAGGCCACACCAGGCCGCGTCCACAGCGGTGCACACAGGCACATCCCTCCTCCTGAGGGTGGACGGGGCCTGCTCCAGGGAGATGATGTGGGTGCATGGGAGGTGAGCAGGCCAGCTGACACACCAGGCCCAGAGGCCAGGGACTGTCTCCTGCTGTCCCCAAGAAGTTCCGGCCACCTGTGAGCTGCCATGGTGGGGCGGCCCCCATCCCTTACTGCAGGGGACTCTGCCGGCAATGTGAGGGGTTCCCAAGAGGAGCCTCAACTCCAGGTGAGCAGGCAGCCTGGCCAAGGGGTCAGCAAGCCACTCCAGCTCCTGACCCACAGTCTGTGAGATAACAAAGGTAGATGCTTTAGCCCCCCACTCCCGCTGCCCCCCAACATGCACACAGACACACACAGACACACAGACACAGACACACAGACAGACACACAGACACACACACACATAGACACACACATAGACACACAGACACATACAGACACACAGACACATACACATAGACACACACACAGACACAGAGACACACACACAGACACACACAGACACACAGACACACACACATAGACACACACACAGACACACAGACACAAACACACAGAAACATACACATAGACACACACATAGACACACACACATAGACACACACACACATAGACACACAGACACACACAGACACACACATAGACACACAGACACACACAGACACACACACATAGACAGACACACACAGACACACAGACACACACACACAGACAGACACACACAGACACACAGACACACACACATAGACACACACACACAGACACACAGACACATACACATAGACACACACACACAGACACACAGACACATACACATAGACACACACACATAGACACACACACACATAGACACACAGTCACACACATACAGACACATACACATAGACACACAGACACATACACACAGACACACACAGACACACAGACACACACATACAACACATACACATAGACACACAGACACATACACACAGACACACACAGACACACACACATAGACACACACACATAGACACACACACATAGACACACAGACACACACAGACACACAGACACACGGACACACACACATAGACACACACACATAGACACAGACACACACAGACACACAGACACACACACATAGACACACACACAGACACACAGACACACAGACACACACAGACACACGGACACACACACATAGACACACACACATAGACACACAGACACACACAGACACACAGACACACACACATAGACACACAGACACACACAGACACACAGACACACACACATAGACACACACACAGACACACGGACACACACAGACACACGGACACACACACATAGACACACACACATAGACACACAGACACACACAGACACACAGACACACACACATAGACACACACACAGACACACAGACACACGGACACACACAGACACACGGACACACATACATAGACACACAGACACACAGACACACACACATAGACACACAGACACACAGACATAGACACACACACACTTATACACTTACAGACACACAGACACACAGACACACACAGACGCACGGACACACACATAGACACACAGACATAGACACACACACACTTATACACTTACAGACACACAGACACACAGACACACACACTTACACACAGACACACACACACTTATACACTTACAGACACACAGACACACACACAGACACACACACTTACACACAGACACACACACTTATACACTTACAGACACACAGACACATAGACACACATACACAGACACAAACAGACACACACACAGACACACAGACACACAGACACATACAGACACACAGACACACACACATAGACACACACACACAGACACACAGACACACATACAGACACACACACACATAGACACACACACAGAGACACACAGACACACACACACTTACACACAGACACACACACACTTACACACAGACACACACACACTTACACCCAGACACACAGATACACACAAACACACACAGACACACACACTCACAGACACACACACAGAGACACACACACAGATTTACAGTCTAGTAAGAACAAAGCTGTGGTCAGAGGTTTGGGAACTGGTCATCACGGTGCATCAGTGAGGCGGCAGCCTTGGGGACATGGGCTCTGGGGAAGCATTCCAGGGAGCGGTTCCTAACAGGGAGTCGGAATTTGCAATTTATATTCATTTGTCTTTTCAGTGGCCAACGGTCTGTTTAATGTGGACATCCTTAGTAGTAATTCCAAATACTCAACTGCCCGTCAGCATATTTACTGTGGTGTCCATGGCATTGGACAGCCCTGGGAAGGATCAGTGTCCTCTACAGGTGACAAATCTGCCAACTCAAGGTGAACTTGGAAAGACCCTGTCTCAAAATCACAGATGGACAGGTCTGGGGATATAGCTCAGAGGTACAGCACTCCTAGGTCTTTCCCCAGAATCAAAAAAATAAAAATTAAAAAAGAAGAGATGACAGAGGGGCACATGAGACTCATGATCTATGCCTCTTGTCTTAGGTTAGAGGACCACCAGAAGTGCTCTTAGAGAAGACTAAACAGCATGAAGATGTAAATTCCACAGGCTCCAGAAGGCCTCGCCCTGCGCAGGTTTAGATGTCAGGTCTCACCAACGCCACCCGCTGCAGGCGATGGCCCAGCCTCCGGGAAAGGGGTCCAGGACCCCTGGGGTTAGGTGGGTGTGGAGCTGGGGGCTGTGGGATTCCACATCCCGGGACTGACGCGGTCAGCCAGGGCGCACCTGCACCTCCCGGGACTGGCGGCAGGTGCTCAAAGGCAGCTCCTCCTCCTCCCTGAGGACCGCAGGACATTCACCACCATGGCGTCTAGTGGCTTCAGATGGCTCAGCCCCGTGGGTGGCTCAGCCCCGTGGGTGGGTGGCTCAGCTCCGTGGGTGGCTCAGCCCCGTGGGTGGCTCAGCCCCATGGATGGCTCAGCCCCGTGGGTGGGTGGCTCAGCCCCGTGGGTGGCTCAGCCCCGTGGGTGGGTGGCTCAGCCCCGTGGGTGGCTCAGCCCCGTGGGTGGGTGGCTCAGCCCCGTGGGTGGCTCAGCTCCGTGGGTGGCTCAGCCCCGTGGGTGGGTGGCTCAGCCCCGTGGATGGCTCAGCCCTGTGGGTGGGTGGCTCAGCCCCGTGGGTGGCTTCAGCCCCGTGGGTGGCTCAGCCCCGTGGGTGGCTCAGCTCCGTGGATGGCTCAGCCCCGTGGGTGGCTCAGCCCCGTGGGTGGCTCAGCTCCGTGGATGGCTCAGCCCCGTGGGTGGCTCAGCCCCGTGGATGGCTCAGCCCTGTGGATGGCTCAGCCCCGTGGGTGGCTCAGCCCCGTGGGTGGCTCAGCCCCGTGGGTGGCTCAGCCCCGTGGATGAGGTCGTGCTTGTGACCGTAGTCGCCACAGGATGGTCGGCCAGCGCTGAGACGTGACCCACGTGCAGAGCTGAGGGAGAGCGAAGGCAAAGGCCCTCCTGGGTGGGGGTGAAGACACACCAACCCACACCCACTGTCCTCTGGTCACCCAGACTGACCCGTGTGTCTGAACATCGGAACTGAACGTTTCCTTCTTTGCCGTCTTGTCTCTCAGGCGTCTCACAGCAGGACGGCCCTGTGGGAAGCCTGTCCGTTTTGAGTTCATGGCCCGCCACAGCTCACACAGGTGGGCTTCGCGGTCCCTGGGACTTTCTCAAGCTGTTGGCTCTGGCCCGACGCCCTGGCAGGGGTAGCAGGGAACGGCTAGTCTGTCCCTGTGCGAGACAGTGGTCCTTAGCATCACGAGTCCCCAGCTGATGGATACGGCACTTTGAACTGACCCGTCACTCACATTTCTCTGAGTACCTGAAACTGAACGGTCAAGACCCCAGAAGCTCCTAGAGGAAGCTGATGGCCGCCTTGGAGTTGGGAAAATACTCTCCTAAATTCTTGAAATAACAGAGTTGACTTTAGATCTCTAAACAGGTAACTCCTCTCTTGCTCTGGTTTTTTTAAATTTATTTTGAATGCTGGGAATTGAACCCAGGGCGGCCCCACCACAGAGCTGCATCCTCAGCTTTATTTTTTTCATTTTTTATTTTGAGGCAGGGTCTCACTAAATTGCTCAGGCTAGCCTCAAACTTGGGATCCTCCTGCCTCAGCCTCCTGGGTTGCTGGGACTAGAGTTGGCCCCAGGCCCTGCTCTGGCCTTTAATTCCAGGTTTTGGAGGCAGCAGTCACTTCTGAGGAGGACGGATAGCCCATCCTGTTTTTGATCAGGTCAAAAATACCTTGATCCACCGTCGCCTGTTGCACCCACTCCTTCTCCACCGTGAGCGTGAGCTTTCGCTTTTGATTTTGGTCTCAGGTAATCATGGGAGGTCCCAAGGCAGGGAGCAGACGTTGTGACCGATTCCCGAGTTCCCGGTCGACCCCCAAGGGTGCAGGCAGCCTGTCTGTGGCAGGGGGCGTGGGTGAACCCTGGGACGCTCTGAGGGCACCGAGGCGGGGCCTTGTCACAGAACGTCGTCTGCGAAGGTTGGAAGGAAACACTGGGACATGTGGAGCTGGCCCTGAGGGGCTGCCGGTGCCACAGGGCTTGGGACTGGGGGGGGAGCTCGCCCCACAGCTGGTGGAGATCCTGTAGACACCCCTGCACGATGGCCAGGACGGCGGTGGTGGGTGGAATCCTCCACCCTCATTCAGAGCCGTCCCCCGGGAATGCTGGGCTTTAAAGTGGCCCCCGCACGGAGCTCCCCAGGCATCCGTCCAGTGCCAAGCCATTATCGCTGCTTTTTATCTACGGACGGAAATAAGAGCAATGCTCACAAAATTAGCTCCGTAAATAAATGTGGAGGTCTAATGGCTGCCGGGAGCTCGCAGGGACGCGCCCTGGCCCCTTTCATCTCAACTGCACCCGTGCAGGCCCAGGGTGCAGCCTTGTGTTGCTCTCAGCCACCTGAGAAGCTCGGCCTCCGTCCATCTTCCTGCGGAGAGTATTTACTTTGTACTAATGGTCTCTGGGCACTCGGTGCTGGAGAGAAGGTGGCGGCAGTTCCTGCTCCAGGGCACACGCTGAGCGCCTGGGCTTCTCTCGCCTCGGACATGTTCCTGACAACCAGGGAGCAGGGTCCATGGCGTCGCCTACCGCGGGCCTTAGACCCTGGGCTTCTCGCCCTGCTGGGTGTTCTAGATTGTTCCACCGTCGCTCAGGATTGTGTGCTGACGGAGCAGCCATGTGTCCCCTAGGAGACTGGAAAAGATGAGAGAAGTTGCAGGCCCAGTGGGGGTCCCCCAGACCCCCCACAGGTGACCCCCACACCACAGGGCCTACCCCCTGCTGATGTCCCCCACACAGTCACACGGTGATGCCACCTCCCCTCCCCTCTGTTTTCTACTATTACTAAACCCTTGGCAAATTGTTTACACGAGGGTTTGAGATTTCATCACTCAGTTCCTGGTATTTATTTGAAGACATCTCTCTGTGATGGACGCTGTGGTCATTTTCAGATTCCGTGGTTATAAACGAGGTGGTGATGAGCTTCTCTGTGCACAGACCATGGTCGCCCTTCCTCGCGATTGCCTGAGTCTGAGTCAGATGCATGCCCGCCACAGGCAGGCACTTGGCCATTTTAAATATGCTTCCAATCACTCTCCAAAGGTGCTCTCCCTGAACCCTCCTCTGCAGGTCACTCTGCACCTGACCCCCAGGGGGACGTCCACGTTTAAAAGGCTCCCTGCTTACCACGGCTTACTGTCACATTTCCAATTTCAATCCCTGTCACTACGTTTCGTACTATTGTCATTTCTAAATCGATTCTTCAACATCACTGATCCAGTGGACAGTGGGGTTTTCTAATGACAATGCGGAGACTGTTTTTGACCAATGCTCCCAGTCGTCAC